>NW_013666934.1:5725-33252 GCF_000517525.1 Limulus polyphemus
TTTTTTTTTTTTTTTTTTTTTAGTTCTTGAAAGTATATAAACTACAGTTCAAAGTTCGGACAAAAATGTTTATTTAACTAAAATTTGTTGTGAGGTTCTCGAAATTTCTAATGCATACAAACTTTGCGTGCTGAAAAATGTTTTCCGAATTTTTTTGCTGTTGGGTTATGGCGATTCGCTTCATAGACAGATATGTAAACGACAACTGGTAAAAACTAAAAACAAACGTTTTATAGATCGACAACTTTGTATCTTTAATTTCGATCTGATGAAAAATGTGCTCGTAAAGACGGCGAACTATTTAACTAATTAATGTTCACCTATATATACTTGCTTACGATTTCCCAAGTTTTGACAGCTTTGTATGTTTTTGTTCATGCTTTGGTTTTTTTCTAGAACTTTGTATATATATATATATGAGGAAACAAATGTAAGTTTTTCGTTTCAGTTTGATAAACAGACACTTCATACTTAAAGTTTGATTGTAGTATTGATTAACGGTCTTCCTTGCTTATTCTTTAAATCGCTTACATTTCAAGATAATTATATTTCTAGGATATGATTCAATTCTTTAAGCTTCCGATAAAATATCATAAAAATAAGTGATTAGTCAAATCAAATTATGAGTAATTATACTGATTCATAATATATTACAAACAACTTAGTTTGGTTAATGTTCATTGCGGTATTTTCTGTTTATGTTACGCTTTAGTCATGCTTGACATAGCGATAGAAGTTTAAATACTTAATGCACAAGATCAACATGTACATAGCCTTCTAAAGCACTCATTGTGTTAAGTTATAACATATAACTGTTTGTGATTTATAGATATATATTGTTTTGTTATATAAGTAGATAACTTAATAACTGGTAGTATATGTATGTGATAGATGTTTCTAACGACATAATCTTGTTATAAAAACTTATACAACTCTGATACTCTTTGGTTTTACCATTATCAGCCTAAAAAGGGTAACTTACTGTATTCAAGTTTTTAAAAACATTATCAAGTTTTCGGTGTTGTTTGATTCACTCATTCCGCGTTGAATTTCTGAGTTTTACAAATAACTTACAGGAATAACATTGTGTTCTTAATTGAAAATTTTAAAATACATTACACGATATTGACTGCTGCCATACCTTTCCGATTGGCTCACAATGTTTTCCAAATGACTGACAAGCTCAACATTAAAAGCTCGCGGACGGTGGTGTAGTACTAAATTTTATAGTGCCAAAATTTGTCAGATGTGTGACGTCACCATAACGGTAAAGATCTCAAAGGCTAATTTCAATTTTGCTGAGTCCATTTTAAATAACGGAAATATATCCAACACTAATTATTTGGCACTACTTACATTAAAACCAAACTGAATAAGCATAAAGTAGCATAGGGAGATTTCTTACGGGTGGGGGGGCTAAGCGTTGTTCGCCCGAAATTTTTTTTCTGAAAGTTGAGGGAAAAAAGTACATGTAATTTAGTCTTTTGTGGAACGAATTAAAGTAATTGGTTAGTAGTTTGATTATCGACGAAACTTGCACGAATTTTCATAAAAGGACCACTCTGAGGGGGAATTGAAACCCCTTCCCCATCCTGTATTCCTAGGTATAGAAGCGACTCACTTTCCTTTAAATTAAGCAGCAAGGCGAACAGCAACAAGTGTGTACCAAATAAAAATCACTAACATTAAAACAAGCTTTAAAATCTTATGACCCCATTTTCTTTCTAACTGCACTATAATATTAATAGCCTTGACTTTTGTAATACCTTGTACGCTTTTTATCCTACCGACACGAATAGCTGAAAAAAAGCGACCCTTGGTTAAGAAAGACACTTAATTTCAGGTGAAAGTTGAATAAAATTTTTTACATACATAGTTTTAAACTGTTGGAACTCAGCTCTAATTTCAGGTGCTCCGATGCGCAACGGAAGCACTACTCCCCCTGTTCACGGAATCATAAGTAACCCACTTGTTTTTGATTAACTATTGTTTTTCCGTGATGAAGATCCATTTATTTCACACTTTCTAAATTAATGTGTTCATTATTTGTTATACATATATATATTTTATCTTTATTGATAAATTTGTGTGTTTTATTTTTTTTAGGTTATAGTAAAATTCGAAGAAGTTTCAAGCTCATGCATAGTTTTACATACGTATTCACACACATACAAGTATGTGTTTAATAACAATTTTCGATCAGAGTGAACTGTGTACTTAAGAGTTAAACTAAAAACCAGTCTGGTCATCAGTATATCTAATTAAATATATTTTTTTACGTATCTACTGAAGACTAGAAGGCATTATTTTCAGTTAGATAACCTAGTTGTTATTAACGATATTTTCGGCCAATATTTCCTACAGTTAAAAATAGGCTTAATTCTAAATCATTAATAATACAATGATGCAGAACGCGGGTATGCATTATAAGGATGTAAGCAAAGTGTCCAGACATCAACCTTGGGCGCGGGAAAAATAAAATAAAAACCGTTTTCTGTCAACCACCGTCAGAGGCCCTCCATTTCGGTAGACATATTTTTTTTATATAATTTCCTCCCTGGGGTAGGGGCCCGGGTTGGAATGCTGCTCAGCCTGCGCAGGCCCTACCCATCGTAGCGGACATATAAGTCTGTTGATAGTAGTACAGGCGTTCAAATTCTCCTTCCTGGTATTCTCTCGTGCTCTCCCATCGTTCTTGCTGGCGATTGGCTAACTGACCGCTTGTCGGGTCGTGCGATGCGTGACCCCGGTGTCAAATTCTCAGCCTTGAGTTGAGTGACAAATCGGTTAGGCCTGAAACAACGTGGATTTCTCTTAAAGAAAATGATACTCGAGGCTGATCGTACAGTGCACGTGCTGATGGCCCTATCCAACATGGAGGTTTTAACGTTAAAGTAAAAGTTTTGAGGAACTGTAATAATACATTCTACTGTAACAGTCAGAGAAGACATCTCGAGTAGGTTTATTTCTCTCACTTCATCATTGAGCTCATGGTAGTTTGTTACATTTAATTTAGTTTTATAAAATTAAGACGAATTTGAGAATAGCGTTAAAAATGTTTCATTTATTTTTCTCGGCGGATATGCTAATGATTATTTATTTTAATTATTATCCATGAATTACAATGTTACCTATTTTAACTATTACAGATGAATTGCATTTATTTTTCTCAACGGATATGTTAATGATTCTCTATTTTATTTAAAATGTACTACATCGGTTAGTAACTTGTTTTAATTCTTACTGATGTAGTGCAATGGGACTTCTTTTAATTGTTACTTATGTTGTACAGTACGATTCATCTTGTTACCGATGTAGTACAATGCAACTCATCTTGTTTCAATAGTTACTGATGTAACACAATGTGACATATTTTAATTCTTACCGATATAATACAATGCGACTTATCTTATTTCAAGTGATATCATGTTGTGCAATGTGATTGCTTTTAATTGTAATCTATGTCGTAAAATGAAGTTTAGCTTGTTACAGTTGTTACCTATGTAGTACAACACAACTTTTCTCATTTTTATTGTTACCTTTCCGTACAGTGCAAGTTATCGTATATTAGTGGTTTTTAATGTAAAAAACCGCGAATTAGTTTAATTGTTACCAGTGTAGTACAATATGACTCGTCTTATTGTAATTGTTAACGTGTAGTACAATACGAATCAATATTAATTGCTTCCGGTGTAATGCAAAACGACTGGTTTTTGTAACATTTGGTGTACAGTGCAATTCATCTTATTTAACTACTAACTGATGTAGTGCAATGCGATTTATTTAGCTACTAACTGATGTAGTGCAATGCGACTTATTTAACTACTTACTGATGTAGTGCAATGTGACTTATTTAACACTTACTGATGTAGTGCAATGCGACTTATTTAACTACTAACTGATGTAGTGCAATGCGACTTATTTAACTACTAACTGATGTAGTGCAATGCGACTTATTTAACTACTTACTGATGTAGTGCAATGCGACTTATTTAACTACTTACTGATGTAGTGCAATGCGACTTATTTAACTACTTGCTGATGTAGTGCAATGTGACTTATTTAACTACTTACTGGGGTAGTGCAATGCGACGTATTTAACTACCTACTGATGTAGTGGAATGGGACTTATTTAACAACTTACTGATGTAGTGCAATGGGACTTATTTAACAACTTACTGATGTAGTGCAATGCGACTTATTTAACTACTTACTGATGTAGTGCAATGCGACTTATTTAACAACTTACTGATGAAGTGCAATGTGACTTATTTAACAACTTACTGATGTAGTGCAATGCGACTTATTTAACAACTTACTGATGTAGTGCAATGCGACTCTTCTTATGATAATTCGTACTGATGAAGTGCAATCGACTCGTCTTATTCTAATTGATACTGATACATGCATTGCGACTGCGACACTTTTTTGTACAGTACAACTCACCTTGTTACAATTGTTACTGATTTAGTGCAATGAGACCTGTTTTAATTGTTATTGATATACTACACAGAATCTCATTTTAAGTGCTATCAATGAAGTACAACGAGACTAGCTTTTACTGTAGTAAATCCAAACAGGGTAAACATACTCCATTAAAATCAGTTTTTCTTTATTGTTTTGTGTTATTAAATGTATATTTTCGTGATTTCACTTTTTAATTGTTCTTTTGTGTGTTTTTTTAAATCTAGAGCCTTCTTTCAACTCTCATATAATGAATTTTATTAATAAGTAAATAAGTATTCGCCTGCCGAGTCAGGATCATTTCAGCAAACAAAATTGTTAAATCATTTTCATACTTAAATAAATGCCCCTCTGGTGGCACAGCAGGAATATAGCCCTAAAAACCGGAGAGAGTACAATTAACCATTGTGTAGCTGTATGCTTACCTACTAACACACATATATATATATATATATAATTATGTATATATTAATAATATATATATATATATATATATATTATTATTATTAAAATACTTAAATAAATCCTTATAATGTAAAGAAACAGAAATATTTTTTGTCTTGAAAAGCTGCCACTCTTGCTTTTTTTACTGTAGTTTGTGATAAACATTTACTAATATTCTTTCTCTCCAGGCTAGAATAATATTAATGTGTTGTATTATCCAAACGTTGTTTATAAGGCAAAATCATCAGTAAATATAAAGAAGTATCTGCTTCTTTTTCATTTGAAAATTCAAAGAAAGCTTTTCTTTATATTTATTCGAACCAATAACATTGTCCCCCAGTGGTTCGGCGATAACGTTGAGAATTTAAAACGATAAAATTTGGGTTCGATACCCGCGATGGTCTCGGCGCAGATAACTCATTTTGTAACTCTGAGTTTAAACAAAACTAGTAATATTTTTCTAGAATTAGTAGTTTCTCAGAGTTATGATGCAATTATACATTAAAAACAGTTCTTTTAGATAGTTACACAAGTTGGTTTTCTATCGTGACTACAAAATCAAATATTTTAAACCTAAATATTACTGAAGATAAAACACTTAAAAGTTATTTTATTCAGTATCATTACATCCCTCTTAGAGCGTCTAGTTGAAGTCTGTTTTTCTTCGTATAATAAATATATTACGAGGTTTTCCAAAATTGTTTCTGCTGTATTTAAACAAGAAATGTTTTTCAAAGAACATTTCATCGACTGTTTTGTTTTATAAATTAATCTTTTTTTTTCTCTTTCAAAATGCCCTCCCAGGGGCTCAGCGGTAAGTTTGTAGGCTTAAGATCCTAAAATCGGGTTTCGATACCCGTGATGAGCATAGCACAGACAGCCCATTGTGTAGCTTTGTGCTTAACAAGAACTCATTCAGGTCTTTCCTAATGCCGTTTCAAATTTTTGTTTATGAGAAATAGTTTTTTGTTATATTAAGGATAAAGAGTTATTTAAAGTCGTAAAAGTTTTCTGGCCATTGTCTAGTGATTTATTTCTTTACGAAACGAACGTGCTTTCAGTTTCTCTTGGTGTCTATTGCCTTTTTTATGAATGTAAAACTATAATTGGTGGACTATAATACATATACGAACACCAATCAAATATAGGTAAAACGTGATATAGTATAAGAATACAAACAACAACCAAAAAGCAAGTTAAAATCACTGTATAGTGAAGGCCAATTGGCCAAAAAGTTCGCACAATTTTTACCCCTTGGAAAGATGTTAACATTTTTTTTTTTGTATTTTCAAACTTATGTACATACTTTGTACAACTTATCATTTACGTGTGGAAATCTTAAACCTACTGGTTTCTGTATACGCCAACTTACACCTGCGTTGTAACTTTTTATTTTATTACATCTGGCTTGAATATAATACACGTCAAGACACCAGATGCGGTGTTTGATATCTTTTGACACGTTTTTGTTTGCAAATCATATTACATTGATCACCTGCGTAGGAGATAGAAGATATCATTGGTAGTTCTTCTTTTTTTTATTCATCTGTCTGTCTATAAATTTTATAGATTATAGTTGTCGTCTAATGTACTTAGTACTATATTTTGATAATTTATATTTCACTGAGACGATTAAAATTACCAATTGAAGTTTAAAAAAAATGTTTATCATTGATAAGCAACAGATACACGAAGAGACTGCTTTTAAAATAAAGTTTAGAGCCACTATTACGAAACAACAATTTTCGACACCTTCAAGTGCCTTCTTTAATCCAACAAAAGCTGGACTGAAGCTGTCCAAACTTGTTTCCATGTAAACTTGTGGATCTAAGCTTTATTTTAAATTACTTTACACGGAAATGTGTAGATATTATTAGACTGTTTTTAATTTTATAGCTCTATTGTAAATCTTTTAGTAGCAGTTTTATAAGCCAATGAAACATTAAACATTATTTTTGTTGCGATCTGTTCGCTAATTTTATATTTCTTTTATATAGTTATACGTTATATAATAATCTTTCTCTTGGAATTGTTATCATACTAATTGCAATTCAACTCATGTTGGATATGCTTTTACTTTCGTATTTTAACGTATATGAATGCTTATTTTATCATTACTTTTTAATACAGTCCCTTGACACGAATTATTTTCCCTTAACACCACAAAGGTACGAACTACGTTTTGACTAAAAGTGGGTGTATATACTAGCCTGTTGGATGAATGATACTTAGATTAATTTTCCCAAATATTAAATAGATAAATCCATAGTTAATTTGCACAAAATAAACTCTTCATCTTTTCAGTTGTTTTCAACCTCTTTTGAAAATATATTACAGCACTTTCTAAAAAAATATATACTTTTGGATACTATAAGTATTGGTTATACATAGAAGACTTGAAAGTATTTGGAATGAATTCTATATTTTATGCTTTTTGCATAAAGTCTCAGTATAATATTTTTAGAGTTAGAGGCTGCAACTGTTATTATGGATATATAATCAATACCACCCAGTTGATTGTTTGATTTTAATATACTGAATATGAAAGTTTTTTACGCCATATCATAGCTAAAAAATTATGTTTTCTGTGGTGGTCTTAAAGCCTCAAGATTTGTTCTTTTTTTTTGGCTGGTATTTTTATTGCATCATCTTTGATGCCCAGCCAAATAATTCAATTGGAATGTGATATGGTACAACTGTGGATATGTTTGTGCCTCGAAGGGTTGGATACTCTGCATGGTCGGACTGATGACACTAAACATAGTAAGATATCTTTCAGGAAAATAGCTTCCCAATACGCCCCAAGTTTGTATAATATTTCACTAAGTTGCGAAGATCTCATTCTTCGAGCTCTTTGTAGAAAGAAAACCGTTTGGGATATATGTACTTGACGTTCAGACCTTAGCTCAATTTTCTGGTCCACATTTTAAACCTAACTAAAATAGAGGTGATACCTCATTGTTTTGACTGTCAATACTAGCATTGAATTCATTAGTAAAAACATAGAATTAATACGACATCGGAAGTTTTACATTTTCCATCATCAATAAGGTATAAAATACAATAAAGTTTGCATCCACTATTGTTGGAACAAGAAGTTTATATGGAAACAAGTTTTGACACTTTCTCGTGTCCTCTTCAGTCCAACTTCTCTTTGTGAGAGAAACACATTATAGCATTATATTTTTTAGTTACTTTTATGTGAACATTTTTTGCTTTTAATACAAGTTTTTGATACTACATTTATCGCTAGGGATTGAACTGTATATGATGTCATACTTCAGCCTATTTCACACTTCTATTTAAAAACACCGAAACGTAATACGGAGGAGGAAGTATCGACTTAACTTTTATATTCTTAAACACTTTGAAATATTAACTTTAACCCGGATCTTTAATTGCTGTAGGATCCAACGTAATAAAGCAGTTTAACTTCCATTTGATCATACAACTAACACAATTCTTAATGATCCAGTTGCAATGGCTACCAGAATAAAATTTCTCATATAAATACAGTTGCCTGCTATTAGCATTCTGTGTGAATGTCAAGAGGTAGAGTTTGAGTGTGCATGTATGTTCGTCAAGAGGTGTGTTTGAGATGCATGTGTGTTCTTCGAGAGATGAAAGTTTATGTGTGTACGTGAAGAGATGAATGCACACATTATCTAATAATTCATGATATATGTTTTCATTCAAGCAAAGAAAGAGTAAAATTGAGAAACTCTAAGATTGTTTTTCAGATCCAAGCGTAAACTGATGGAAAAATTTCAATGTTAAACTTAAAATAAAGGGGTGTGGGTAATAATAAAAATATTTTCCGAACAGCAAGATCGTGAGATATCTGAGTAATCAAGATGGAGGTTTATTTAATAACATTGACTATATATTGCAACTGAGCAACTCGGTACGTCAGTTTTTTACATTGTTTTAACACCAGTGTCACTATGTGTTAACTGCTGATATTGTTTTAACACCATTGTCACTATATGCGTCAGGTGCTGACATTCTTTTAACACCATTGTCACTGTATGCAAAATATGAACGCTTACTTGGTAAAAATGTTCTTACTTGAAGTTGACATTTTAGTTATTTATTTTTTAAAAAGCACGTCTTACGTATGTCAACTTGTAATATTTTAATAATGACGTATAAAAAGCATCTAGGAATTTTTGTATTTTCATAATTTTTATATATACCGTTTTGTGAGATGTAAGTTTGATATCACTAACACTGTAATTAGAAGTTGGTTTTACACTATTATGTTGGTTACACTTGAAATCAGACAAACAACTTGCTCAAGTTTACTGATCTTTGATTCGTCATTTTTCAGTGACGTCAGAAAAAAAAAATCGGGTAAAACATCCATGAAAGAAAACGACGAATACGTCTCAAAGCAAATCAGAAATATGTGTGTGTGTTTGAAATATTTGAAAAAATAACCTAAATTCAACAACCATTATTATCCGAAAAAAATCCTTGATTTAATTAATAACGATACTGGGGTATATTTTGTATTACTATTGTGCAATCCAATGACAAGTAACACATGAAGAGTGCACTTATGCACACTTACATTTGCCGCTTCTAGACATTTTTTCTATAAGCCCACCCTGCCGGCAGAAGATATGAACTGTTTGCTACCCTGAAAACGACCTTGAAACTGTTCTACTTTATAATGTGGCGGGAAAAGATGTTGGACGGGAAGACCTCACGGGCAAACCAACACTCTTTTTCTGGTAGCTCTTAGTTTTTCTTTTTTACTTTGCCCGAAATTTGATCTTTGTGATTTACCAAAGTCAATGTTCATAACAATTTCAAAAGTTGAATTTCGTGTAATGGCGGGGTGGGCGCGCGCTTTCATATTTGCTGTAAACATTCCCGTGGAAATTCGCTTCAAAGGTATGTTCTTTCCTAATACTTAAGTTTCTAATACAGAAATGTTTGAATTATGCAAGGTTCTTAATTTTTTTTTCGATTTTTGGTAATTATAGTAGTTAAGATATTTTTGGAATTTCATACTACGAGCCCATCTTACAAAGGAAGAGATGAAAAAAAAACCTACGCAGGAAAGGACCAGTCTCGACAGACTTCGCGGAAAGTTGGAGTCTTGGTGTTCCTTCATATGAAATAGTTCCAGCCTACTGGCTGCGAGGCTACCGGAGCTGGCGCCTTGACTGGTAGTCGAGTCCAGCGGGAAATGTGGTTGGCCGCGGCTTCCG
Organism: Limulus polyphemus; assembly: GCF_000517525.1. NCBI lineage: Eukaryota > Metazoa > Arthropoda > Merostomata > Xiphosura > Limulidae > Limulus > Limulus polyphemus. The sequence goes on from NW_013666934.1 coordinate 15,853, forward strand.
TGGAATATCAGTTTTATAGATGGTATGTTTGCGTAACCATATGTGACACTTTGCTATTATATTACTCAAAAACTATAATGCTGATTTTGTTGAACCTTCTTTGTTATTACCTAAAAACTCCTATTTATAACAGCGTACTTAAAATGAGATTTTTATACTTTTTCTGAGAAGCCTGGTATGTCATTTACGAACTGACTGTTGTCTGATGTTTGGCGGCGTCAATGGAAAGAGACGGCGCCGTTGTTTATTTCGTGGCACTTATCGTCGATATGTAATTGATATTAGTTAACAAATTTCATGAACACGAGTACTTGAACGTCGAGGAAAACGCTTTCGCTAAAAGTAGTAAATATACCTTGGAAACATCACAGTTGAAACATGCGACAGTAATTATTACAATACTCACTAGACGACGCTGTAAGTCTGCTCAGGCAATTTTGGCACGCAGCCAAAAGTGCTTCTATCATTGGTCGTGAGTGCAGAGTGCAAGTGAGTTTTCCAATGTGGAGGAAAGCTGCTCAGATTTCTGTTTCTAAGTTCAAAGGAAAATTGGACAGTATTTGGCTGTTAACCAAACACGAGAAGCGTCCTGCCAAAGCCAAATGGTGATATATGAAGTGACAGAGAAGATGTGAAGACACTCTACAGTTTTGGAGCGCGCGCTCATGGGTTGATGGAAGAACATGACCTTGGTCCGCTTACTGTGCATAAGCTCTGTAGAATTGTGAGTATACCGCCATTGCTTGTGTATCCTTTTCCCCTGCGCCTTCGCTTCGTTCACCAACGCGCGCTTTTCCCCTCTTAACCACCCCTGATATTCCAACACCTAAGAGGCTGGGATGCCTGCTCAAGTTATGGGACCATGCGGTCCACCAAAACTACTGAATAATATGAACAAAATGACATTTATTTTTGAAAGTAGTAATTTTGGAAATTGAATTGGCGTTAAAAGTACGTAATATTTCAAAATGATTTGCAAACAGATTTAAATAATCTGCACTGCGTAGAAAGACGAACATTGTCACAGTATTTTTAAATTGCTTAGTCTTTTTTTTTATATAGAAGTTATAGTTAATATTGCGTCTATAAAATAGTTCACGACATTACAACTTGACTGCTTCTCTGAAAGACGATTAAGCCATAAAAACGTGTAGAGGCTTTACCATTATTGTGGTGTCTGACTGTACTTCTGGTTATTTTAAAGGCTGTAGAATGTAGATGTTACATTACTAAACATATTATTATAGTTTTCAAAAATAACTTTGAAAATCGGGATGTTTTGAAACCTAGATGGAAATATGTTTTAAGTCCTTTTTAAAATTTCATTACGAATATACAACAGTATATCAAAAAATAAATAGATCTTGTGAAAACCACTAGCATTTAAAATTTGCGGGATAAAATATAATATGAACGTGGCCAAGTGGTTGGCGTGTCGGCCTATGGCTCTGTGAGTCTAATGTTCGCGTCTCGTTATCGAAAAAAAAATTGCGCTCTTTGAAGTCGTAAGTACGTTATGAAGATGACAGTCGAAGCCTTCAACTTGGGCATACAAGTGTAGCCTAAGAATTGGCGGTGGGTGCTGTTGACTTGCTGCCTTCCTTTTAGCTTATAAGTTTAAAATTAGGGTAGCCCTTGAGTAGCTTTGCGCGAATATCCGAAAACAAACAAACTATAGTTTCTAAGAAGCAAGTACCAAGCTAAATTACTCAGCTTTGGAAAATATTCAGTTAAAATACAATCAGTTTTAAGAAAATCACGATGTATAATCTTAAGAAAACAGTGCAGCAACAGACGTTCTGCCATCTAGTATCCGCGGTGAAATATCAGACAAAAAAGCTGCACACGAATGTTTTGCTTATAAAAAACGAACTTTAAATTATATATATATATATATATATATAGATTATTTAACAGTAAATTTTCCGGTGAGGATATTTAAGAAATAACTGACAGCGAATGTAATCTTCTCTTATAGAAAATTCAAAAGTTATTTTGAAACAAATATTACAATCACTTTATTTGCTCTTTAGGATACAGATTTGTAAAATATCACAGGAACAATATAACAAATATTTGTTCAGAAACTTTTTACCTGCTACGTAGGAAAATTTAAATCCTAACTTTTATTATATATTATTTGCAGTTTGCTCCCACTTCATCTAGAATGATGCGTCTCTGAGTAAGCAATTGGATAAAAATCAATCTGTATATTTAAAAGTAAATTGCTTAATAATGACACGTTTATATTTTATGAAAATTTTCGACATAAAATGTAGCTAAATTGTGCTCTCTAAATATTTTTTTTTGTTTTGGCGCAAATGTATCCAATAAGCTACCTGCGCTCTATCCATCAAAAGGGATCGAACCCCGGAATTTGTGTTTTATATCCGTAAACGTACCGCTGATCCACTGGGGCTGATATAGAAATATATTAACCTTACACATAATGGATTTACAGACATCTGCATCATTTAAAATCACTGGACCATAGTGGCTTGAGGGCTTTTAGCGCTAAAATTCGAGGCTCTATCTCCCATAGCGCAGCTTTGCGTCAAAAAATACAAACAAACTCGCAAACTTACAGATTCCAAAATTTTAAGGTTATTTGAATTATTTTTATTTTTGAAAAAAAAATATTTAAAACACTGGCTTTATTGCAAAGTATTATTATTTGTTTTTGAATGCCTTTTTATATATGATTTTTAATGGCCCATCAAATATATTAATACTAAATAAATGAATATGGCAATGTTTGAATTGTTTGTTTTCATTGCTTAAATCAATTTGAAAATGTGAAATATATTAAAGTGGTATCTATTTAATTTAGTTTTCGATTTAGAATACAGATCTCCATTATTTTACTACAGGTATACTTAGAAGGAACTATAATAATAGTTTAAATTAAATAGATAATAGGTTGACTTTTATTGTTAAGAACAAAACTACACAATAGGCTGTCTGTTATCTGCACATCGAGGGTATCGAAACCCGAGTTATAGCGTTATAAACCCGTTGAATCACCGGGGTCTGTATGCTGGAACAAACTGCTTTTGTGTATTGCAGAAATTAAGCCAACTTGTGTATAATTTCACAAGAGAGGGCTTTTGAAAATTTTTAACCCGAAACACATGAGTACAAACATTTTTATTTGAGTATTCAGCTCAAGTTATTGTACTCTGTGCAATACTTCCTCAAGTTTTAAATATCATTTATATCAACTTCTTATCATCATAAAAATTTATACAGCATTTAATATTATAGCATTAAGTATAATACAAATATACTTAGGTTTTTCGGAAATAAGAATTGTAATTATCGATGTATTTTAGTCTTAGAAGAGTACAGTTCTATATAATTAAACGTGTGACATGTACGTATATGACTGTTGTAAATAATATAAAATATGGGACTTGTCGATTTTTCTAAAGACATCGAGTTGTATAATCCTCCAAATTCATTTGCCTTATTTATAAGGTTTACTTTCATTATACTTATAATTGAAAACCAAAAGATAGTTGAAAATTGTTACTTATAGTTAATAAATCATAATTATAGAATTTGAAAAAACATTCAGATTATCATTTAAAATATGCGAATCTTATATTCGTGGACATACACATATGTATAAATACACACACACAGGCGTGTATACATCTATATATACGCATGTGTGTGTCTATACTTTATTTAAACTTATTTAGAATTTATAAAGTATTTCATGTTTTTATGTCATAGTCAATACATCAAACTAGAGACGACGACATAATCAAAGCTTTAGTTTTAAAATGCGTGTTGCGATTTTAAGTATCTGAGTTTGGAAATACATTCGAATCTTTATGACGTTTGTCAAGGGTAGACTGATATTTTTGTTTTAATTGCATTTAAGCTTGATCTTACCATCGTAATTAGGTAGATGCCGTTAGTAAATGGGTTTTTAGCTAGTGAAGAACAAGTTGCCTTAACATTTCTAAAGTACATGACGACAAATAAAACTTCCAATCTTTCAAACTATGCAACCAGAACCGCACCTTGTGAAAGTTACAGTTGTCGCGCATACACTTATATTCGAGTTGCATTCCCACCTAACCTTTAGATCTGCAAAAAAACAACACAACAAACAAAAAACGATTTTATAAATTATTTGTAAACGCCTTCACTGAATGGTAAATCTCTTAATTTTGAACTTTATAGATTTAGTGATTTACCTGTCGTAAAATATGGAACTCGAATTTAGAAAATGTCCAAACATGCTTACCCGTTTTTAACTCTACATGACTAATTATTTGAATTTAAACTTAAAACAGCTCGTAAAGTATCTAACACATTTTAGGCCAAATAATCCAAACACAGAATGTACTTATTAACATGTGTTTTAGGCTATATAATCCAAACAGAGAACGTACTTACTAACATATGTTTTAGGTCATATGATATAAACATAGAACGTACTTAATAATATGTTTTACGCCATATAATCCAAACACAGAACGTGCTTAATATGTTTTACGCCATATAATCCTTAAGTACGTTCTGTGTTTTAACATGTTTTATAATCCAAACAGAAAACGTACATAATAATAGGTTTTAAGTTAAGTAATACAAACACAGAACGTACTTGATAATATATGTTTTAAGCCAAGTAATACAAACACAGAACGTACTTGATAATATATGTTTTAAGCCAAATAATCCAAACATAGAACGTACTTAAATGAATTTAATTTTATATAAAAGTTTTTATTATGTTGCAGAGAAAACAATAGAATATTCAGAGTTAACTTTACGTTAGGCAAGTTAATATCGAGATTTTAGGACAAAAGTTGCAAAATATTACACAAACTTGCTACTTTATACGATCGGAAGCAGTGGCCTAACTTTGTTTGCAAAAGTGGGAGAGACAGTTTCAGAAACATGATGGAATTTTATCAAAATAAAAGTCCTTGAAAAAGTATGTTCCCCCATGTAAGTTACGCAATGTTTAGAATATCTCTGCAGAAATGACTCGGATGATACAGATAACTAAACACTTATAAAATATCAATATTTTATATGACATAGTTTCGGATATCTTAGTAATACATTCTGATTTTATGATGTTCTAAACTGAAGAATTGGAATGTTACATCCAACCATTATGATGTAAGTTGTTGTAAGACCAATCTGTGTGTGAGAGAAAATGTTGCCTTGCAGTTTTTACCAAGTAAAGAAATCGTATTTGTTATTTTTTATGACGTATTTTGTGCATTTTATTAATGTAATTACAACATATATGAGGATTGAAATATCAATGTAGTTAAATAGCAAACCAACAAATAAAGCTGTACTGATTTTTTTGTTGGTTGTGCAATTCACTGAAGTAGAGCATGTACACTTAAAAAATAGGGGGTTTAGGTCTTCACTGTACGTTTGTTGTCATTAGCTGATTTTCTAGTATAACAGATTCAATAATTTTGAACTGCATCTTTGGACATAAGCTTAGTCTGATGAAGTAATAAGGGATAGACGCTAAGCCATGTACAACACAAAATAACGGTCGTTATTACACAACCACGTTTTTTTTTTTGTATTCCCAGTAAACCTATCATAAATATAAATTATTTGTATATACGTTAAGTTATATGCATTTATATGACTTTGTAAGTTATAAATATGTAAATAACTAATTTAGTAAATGCATTTCAGGCTATATTCATTCTGAATATGTCTGCCCAAAACGCATACACAGAGAAAATATGTTAAACGTCGAACTTTATCTGTATAACATGAAGGTCTCCGATGGCCTAGTGGTAAGTCCGAGAACGTATAACGCTAAAAATCAAGCTTCGATACTCGTGGTGAGTACAGTACAGATATCCCGTTGTGCAGCTTTGCGCTTAAGAACAAAAGTATTACGTGACACTTTTCGCGTATCCATCCGCATGGAAACTTCTGACATTTCTTTAAGCGTTTTAGCTAATGGCAGTTTAATGAAAATCTCAGTAAATTTTACCGTTTGGAATATATATTTTGAAATTAAAAGAGTAAAAGCTATATGCAAATAAAACACAAACTTGTGATTGTTGTATCTGGGTTCGTAAGTGCATAATTGTATTGACGACTTGCAATGTAACGAGTGGCGGTTCGTAAGAAAATAATGACATATTGCTTAGCGAAATTTTAGTAAAGCAGATTTTTCGCAAAAACAGGATGAACTCTTCGAACATCATAGAAGATAAATATTACTAGGTAATATTGTATGTAATCCAACTGTGCAACACTGAACAGCCAAAGTTTCTTTCAACCAGATTCTTCAAATCCTTTATTTCTAAAGAAAAATCATCAGGACTTTAAAACTGTATTTTAAGTAACAAAATATCTACATACTTATCTAATAATAGTAGTATCTTCTTGACATAATTTATAATAAAGTTTACCATATTCAAGTCTCCACATATTTGAGCGCTGATATGTATAAAAAACAACAACTTAAGTGTGTCCTAAACAAAGCAACTAGAGCCACAAGCTTCTCTGATGTAAATTCGAAAGTTCTGGCTTCCACTCAACTGTGTTCTCAGTAGTTCTATGCTTATCGTTTTACTCAAACACTTTTACTTTGAGTACGTAAATTAGGAAAGATGAGAAAATAACAAGTTAGTTGCATTTTCTAACGAAACGTTTGTATAACCACTCGTTATAGTTTGAGTGTTTTCCGATGTAAATGTTGCAGTTTTACAAATTCAGAAATAACGAATAGTAACTTCGCTCAGTGTTTTAAACACTTGCCATTTTTTTAAGATGTTTATCTCTCCTCCTCCTGAAATAATTTATTCTGTGTAAATGTAAGAATAAATCAAAGGGAAACCATCACCATACCTTGTAAATTCTGCCTGCAGGTAAAGAGCTCAGTCGTAAACAACAAAATGGAAGCCTATCTGTCGTCTTGGCATAGGTCGTTACCGAATATTTTCCAGTCATGGTTTAATTAAGCGTATACATAATACGGAAAAAAGTTGTACTGTATCCTTCAACATAAAATCAGGGTAGCGGTAAATCATCTATAACTTTCGCGTTATGCGTATTAAGTCCTTATAAAATTCACAATTTCTGTAATTGACCATAAAACCTGTACTGTCTCACAGTGGACAATTTACGGATATCTTATTCTTTAATGTATAATATCGTCCTCCTTAATATATCTAACTCTTGTAATATTTCGAATTAATAGGCCTGTACTGTAAAAAATTAAATTCGAGCAGTAAATTTCTTTTGTACTCGTTTACCGTTCTCCATTTTTATCCCAGTAGAGCATCATTTGACTTTCTTTTTTGAGAAGACCCAGCCTTTAATATAATATACTCGCTTATACCCACTCACTTCATATTATATGCTAATAGCCAATTCTATGAACTTTACATTAGACGAAAAAATAAAAACAGCTTTTCAATTAAAATGTAAATAAACATTGTTATACTAAACAGGGATAATAAATACGGGAAGAGAGTATCAAGTTAAAAATCGCTGGAATGGAACAAACGTAAGAAAACAGCTAGAATAAATCTTACATCAAAGAAAATTACGAGTGTTTAAACGATCTTTTCTGTAAAATATATGCACGATGAACACCCATGTCTTCAAATTCCTTGAGAATTAAATTTGTTATAAATGTGTTTATCATAGTTGTTGTAAAGACCACTGTTTTGAACATAGATTCCCATCAGGGTACAGTAACACTGCATAAACTCAGAACATCTAGCTCCCCAGTGGCTTAGCGGTAAGTATGAAGGCTTATAACACTAAAACCTGGGTTTCGACATCCGTGGTTGGCACATCACAGATAGCCCATTGAGTAGCTTTGGGTTAACAACAAACAAACAGACAGAACATTCATTATCTCCTTGACTGGTTGGTTTGAAAAGCTAAGCGGCATATCCTTTAAGTCCAAATAAAGGTTTAAATATTAATTTAAACACTTTGATAACGGTTAACTGAACTAGTACAATTTTATTTCTCTGTTTATTTACAATTGTATAGGTAGCATCTTAAGAAGGGGTGGCTGTATACAAGGTGGGCGAGTATGGGTGACTGTAGAAGATGGTATTTTTTTTCTTTTGTTTTGCTAGCCCTAAGCAGAATCGTCAACTGTAATGGTATTTTTTCTTTTATAAATAACGTTTTATGGTGAACTTAACAGTTCACCCAAAAAGGGCCTTGCAGTCATCTGCATATTGATGAACAATACCGCCACAGAATTGACGAAGTATCAGATTTGTTCATCATTAGACTAAATTTGCGCCTCATGAATCGGTATATGTTTTCAATTACAACTACTGTTTCTATCAACAGCTGAGACCCGTGAAAGCTCTGTGTTATATGATAAGATTCAGAAAAGTTTATATATTACAATTCTTTTTCCCGAAGTAAGATGTATTCTGTGAAATTTTTATTTTAACATGTGTACGGTTTTTGACCAATAGGAGACCCGTTCCTTTATGTCTCAGTTGAGTTTTTAAAACTTCAACCTTGAAAAACTTTTCATTCCCTATTGTTGGTAAAACTATATAAACGAAAAGCATTTTTCAGATGCTTTTGTATCGTCCTAAAGAAAGTAAACAGTGCTTGATTATATATATAAATTTTACCCGTAGTACTCGTGGTTCATCAGTACTAAAGTATTAAACAATGCATATAGATTATTCATTGACGCATTCTTTAAAGCTATATAAGCCATGGTTGGTGGACGTGTTTCGAGGTCTTGAAATGTGCGATGTGAGTTTCTTTTCACTGACAGGTGTAGTAGTGGGCGCAGCTCCTAAATGAATTAAATCAGTTAAGGGATGTATCGACTACTACTATGGCCCTGTTAATTAACAGAGGCCAGAATCTGTGTCGACTACTACTCCTATCAGCAGAAGTTGTTAGGAGCTGCATCAACTTCACTATTAGTATTACTTCTGTCAGCAGAAGTAAATTATGGGTTGTAACGACCACCACCACTACTCCTGTTAGCAGCTGCTAACAGGGATAGTACTCCCACTTGCTCATGTTTAAATGCTTTAGAGACAATGTATTCGAATATTTCCATACCACAATTTTCAAGGAAAACAGCTCCTGCAGTACTCATGTTATTTTTCAATTTTATAGAATACGAAGTGTATAGGAACTACTGTATTTTGCCAAATAAAGCAATAAAGGTTTCTTTTTTACAGAGTAAACTTGCTATCATAATATATCTAACATAAACAATTTTTTGTATTTCTTATGAGATTACGTTAGATCATATGTTTCCTTATAGATTTTTTTTTCACATAACATTGATAACGTTGTATTTCCAAGTGTAGCTGTTCCGTTTGAGGATAAAACTATCTACATTTGTTCTTCAATATATTACGCTTCGTAGGATTTCATATTTCAAGTTAATGTGTATTCAAATTCAGCATATACTGCTCTGAATCGTAAATAAGACCTGCTGAGCGCTAGGAATTACAGAGGGAAAAAAATGAACTTTGTTTCTTGTAATCTTAGCATTCTCATCAAAGTACTGATACAGCTAAGTTAGGGAGCCTAAAACTATCATATACTGATAATGGGACTTGCCTGAATAAATGTCGCTGAAACCCTTGAAGGACAAAAACGAAATGTCTGAGCATAACAAAATAGTTGCTATCCTCCCATTCTAGATTAGTTAAGTAAGCTCTAGTGAATGTGATGTATAACCAGTGGAGCAGTAATTTATGTGAGTTAAGTAAGCTCTAGTAATTACTGCTCAACTGGTTATACATCACATTCTATGTGAGTTAAGTAAGCTCTAGTAATTACAGCTCAACTGGTTATACATCACATTCTATGTGAGTTAAGTAAGCTCTAGTAATTACAGCTCAACTGGTTATACATCACATTCCACGTGAGTTAAGTAAGCTCTAGTAATTACTGCTCCACTGGTTATACATCACATTCTACGTGAGTTAAGTAAGCTCTAGTAATTACTGCTCCACTGGTTATACATCACATTTTACGTGAGTTAAGTAAGCTCTAGTAATTGGTTTTATATTACATTCTAGGGGATTTAAGTAAGTTCTAGTAATTACTATTCCATTGGTTTTATATTACATTCTATGTGATTTAAGTAAGTTGTAGTAATTACTGTTCCACTGGTTTTATATTACATTCTAGGTGATTTAAGTAAGTTCTGGTAATTACCGCTCCACTGTTTATATATCACATTCCTCATAAATGTGACGTAATCAGACCAATAGATAGGTAATTTAAAAATTTTACCCTTGAATGAAACCCTGGTTTAATCGTTAAAACCTAAACATATTTATCAGATACGTTTTAGGGATTAATTATTCAAAAATGAACGACGTGAAAAATATTTGTGCAATTTATATTTTTAAACTGTGTCTTGAATCCAATATCCCTGCTATCCACAAAAATGGTTAGCCGCAAAAATAAGGATAAGCGTCGAATTAACACAAGGGGCCGTCTAGACTCTAGATGATAGCATAATTTATCTCATGTATAATTCGAAAACTCTTCAAGTCACACGTGTGAAGAAACAAAAAAGAGTACTGTATTTTTCAAGAAAACTTTAAGCACAGGAGAGTCACGTGTTAGTGATATAAAAATACGTACACTAAAGAAGCAACTTAAAGATTGTTTGTTTAACGTGAGTACACTAAACGTATTACTAACATTAATAGAGATAAGTTTTCATGTATGGATGTCATAGTTGAGGCAAACTAAACGTGGGAAATTACCATAACTTGGCAGATAGTCTGACTACTTGTAGTATAATTGAGCTATAATTTATAGTTTCTTGTCCACCCGAAATACTGAACTAATACTTTATAATCATTCGCAAAAATTATATACATATAGAAACAGTTGGTGTTTACGTGTTAAGGTATGCTTTTTTTACCTGTGGAAATGTTTTACATTTTTTAGTCTAACACATCAACTTTACTTACCTGTAAGCAGAAATTATGTATATATAAAATGTTGCCTTTGGAAATACTGACGAAAACCTGAACAAGATTCGTGTCTTCATAATTTACAAATGTCGATAGATGGTATTAGATCGGTAATGATAAAGCAAAACAAAAAGTTCGTAATTATTCTGTCTTGTACCTTATTAATGCGAAACTTGAAGACTCTATCCTTAACATTCGACACTGCTTCTATCTCGTGTCATTGAATTTTGCAACATTATTGTGTCGTATTTGTCTCGCTAGTATATTACATAATGGTTTATATGTACCAAGTTTTCTTCATTTGAAAAAAAACAACCTTATTTAGCAGCAGAAAAATGTATTAATAATTGTGCTTCTTTATAAAACTTCCGTTTTCTTCTTAAAAGGTATTGGTTTTGTTTCTTACAGGAAGTGTGCATAATAAATTAAAATAATCTGACTGGTTACACACGTGACTTTGTGTATATAATTATTTTCAATACAGCATCATTTCCAATATCTTTTCTGCATTTTATATCTTTTTTTTTTTGGCAGTAACGGAATGATCAGTACTTAATGTGGTCTAGTATTTTGATCTAACCGGTAGTGAATGGTATATAAACAAAGTGAGAATTTCAGAGTTAAAAGGTGTTGCTTTGTGGTTCATACATCTGTAGACAAGTGAGAATCAGACTAGATTTACAACGGTTCCCAACCTTTTTTCTCTTTGCGAACCCCTTGAGTAATAATAGTTTTCGCATCGGACCCCTTTTAAGCAGTAATAAATTTTGTAAAATAAAATAACTTTTGAACATGTTGAATTTACTGAAAATAAGATGTTTCTGTAACACACAGTATATAAAACGCTTACAATAAAATCTGAATCTATACAACGCAAACAGTTCCTGTTTCCTTCCGTAAATATTTTAATAAATTAGAGGAAAATTAAAATTTTGGTAAGAGCCGTAAAAGTGTAAAAAGCTGTAAAACCAGGAAAGTGAAAAAGACGCCATTAACAAATTTTTCTCGCGAATCCCTGAAATTTATTTCTGGAATTCCTAAGGGTTCGCGAACTACCGATTAGGAAACGTTGGACTAGAAGGACCACTAATTAAGTGATGGCGATAAATACAGGTTATTAAAAAATAAAATTATTTTACATAGCGCAGTAATACGCGATAGAAGTACAGAAACATGAAAGTTCTTGTTCAGTTTATGTTAATGAATATAAGTTTATTTTAATCGACAACTATGTATAAAATAATTGATTTTAAAAAATGACTCAAGTCCGTTGATTCATTTGATCTTCCTTTCAAATATTAAAGTTATCTTTCGTGATTGTTTTTATGTGAAATGATGATGAAAAGCTGTTAAATAAGTACAACATATTAAACATCAAGTATATATAGTGTTTCTGATTTATTTTCATATGGTATGTTTGTTAAACCTAAATCTAAAAAGTGAGCTGTCTGTGCTCTGACCACTCAAGACTTACTGTGGCGCAGAAAACCCTGGTGCTTTGTGCGAATAAGCCCCGATAATCAACCGACTGACCATTTAGCCCAATTGGGGGGTTGGGGGGGATTTTCATATCGAGTTAGTTACCTTCACTGGAAAAACAAGACTCGTTACTTGCTATCATCTTCAACTGTGGTTTGAGGTTTATATAAAACGGCCTATTACAATTTTTTAAATTAATAAAAATACAGGCGTAGCCATTTTATCAAAATTCCCGCCTATTTCTATAAGGAGGCGGAATTACCATTAAGGATATGTGATATATAAATGAGTAATGCAGACATGCACTAAATAGCATCTCTCACATATATTCTACAATTAAAAACATATATGTCTGTGTTTAAACATTTATATTTGAAGAATTTGAGAGAACGAATAGTGTACACTTTCGAAAATGTAAAGATTACGTTATTTTTCAAGATGAGGGCAAAGGTCGAAATTTGTAAGACACAAAGTGGAAAGTCGTATAAAATTGTGCGTGAGTGGTAAACTTTAATCTTTGTTAAACCTTAAGTTAAAACCAGTTTAAAGTATAAGTTCTATTGATTTATGTTAAAATATTGTTCCAAGAGTTCCTGTTCAAAATAAGAAATGAGACTGGTGCATTAAGAAAACTCTCGGGTAGAAAAAGAGAGAGCGTTTTCTGTGGTAGCAACTCCATCAAAATGGTGAAGTGAAACTTTCTATATTTAACTGTGGGCTATCTGTTGTGTCCACTGCAGGAAATCAAACCATAGATTTTAGCATTGTAAGCCCGTAAAACGTACAGTTATCTCACTAAGCTACATTTACCTATTAAAAATTACACTAAACCAGTTGCACACTCCAACAGTACTGAAACTCAGTACAACATTGGCAGTGTATCAGGTTTTAGTGTCTTTTGGCTTAAAAAGCTTTATTTTTTGCTTTAAGATCTTTGTTTGGTAACCACAAAAACATATTTGATATATGTTGACAGCAAAACTCTGAGCACTTATTGCTTTGAATTCAAAAAACAAATTGTCAAAGTTTGGGAAGCTTGTAGAAATGGGTGCAACCACTAGAAACTGCCTTTCTAAAGCCTGAACAGAGAAACTTCTCTCTGAGAAGAAACACAGTAAAAGAACAAACTTCCAGTTACAGGTTTCTTTTATGTCTTTTCTCCCTCTAACACAGCTGGACTAATGTGAACTAAAAATTCCATGAAACATTTCTTAGATAATTATGTGATAGGACTAAAGAAATAATGCTTATAAAATAATCCAATATGTGCTAATTTCATGTGAGAACTCTGTCTATGCTATAAAATTATATGGTGTTGGTGATTTTACCATCAAAATAAAATATTACCTATTTCGTTTGAACTATAACATAAGTAAAGAAAATTAAACAAAGGGGTAATTATTACGTGATCTGGCACTTTGTACCACTTCTGTATTCTTCAAATCTTTGTTTAGCTTTGTCTAGTACATGCAAATATTAGAATATGCCATTGATGATGACAGTGTCAGTTACCAAAATTATACATTTAATTAAATCAGTTGAATTACAGAATCTTGTGTGTACTGTTCACTACAGATATTATAATCTTATGTCTGTATTGTTTGCTATAAATACATACCTATTGTATCTATACCGTTTCTTACAAAGATTCACTAATCTTGTGTCTATATTGTTTGCTTAAAATCTACTAACTTTCCAGCTTTGCTGTTTGCTAACAAATCCATTAATCTCGTATCTACACTGTTCATTACAGATCCGTTAACCCTTATATTCTTTGCTATAGACACACCAACCTCTATACTGTTTGCTACACATCCACTATCCTTTTAGTTATTTTGTTTACTACAAAGGTACACTAATTTTGTTTGATACTGTTTGCTACAGATCCATTAATTTTGTATCTACATTGTCTGTTACAGATCCATTAGTATTTGTACTGCTTGCTACAGTTCAATTAATCTTGTATCTGTACTGTTTGCTAAAGAAAGTGCTTATATCTTTCATCTTTACTGTTCGCTACAGTTTCACTATTTTTACCTGCACAGTTTGTTACAGATCCATTAAATTTTTATCAAAGCCCATTTGTTTTGTATTTATAATGTTTGCTATAAATTCACTATTCTTTGTATCTATACAGTTTTCCATAAATTCAATAATTACTTACTTGTACATTTGCTACAGATCCACTGTTATTTCATTTATACTCCCTGCTACAGACCAACTAATTTTGTAATTGTTAAGTATATCATTTACCACAGGTTCACTGTCTTGTGTGTGTGTCTATATATATATATATAGTATGTTTGTAACTCATCCAGTAATCTTTTTGATGAAAACGGTGTCAAAATTATCTTTCATCATATTACACTAATGATTCTGTTTCCTCAGATATGAAGACTGGCATTCATTGTAATAGAAATATAAACTGGAAAGAGTTGTATATATGTCAGATATTTTATAAATTAGACTTTTTAGTCTTCATAATCTTCACTTTATTTTTTGTCTATTTTATTTTTTAATACCATACCAATAGTAAACAGTGGGTTTCTATTTAACCTGAAGTTTTTGCTACACAAGGCACGATTAGTATTCTACCATTACTAAGGCAAATAAAAATGTTGACTGGATCTTCATTGAGAATTACCTTGTCGAATGTCATGCAGAGATGTTGAAATTAACAAACGGTAGTTGTAAAACTTTACTATGAAATGAAAGAGCCAGTTCCAAAGTAGTAGAAAATTTTGTTCTTTTAGTTGTTATTATTCTGGCAAGGATTTCTTCAATTCTCTTTAACTGCATTTTTGTTTCTCTAGTTTAATAATAGTTGACTACAACTAGTAACGTTTATCTTCAGTTTCATATTTATTTTGCATAAATAATCATCTTTTAGTATTAACAATTTAATGGATTTCTTATTAGGGGAAAAATACTACTTGAAATATATTTTAGGGAGTCTTTACTATTCTAAAACTTTAAGTAGTTACAACTTCATGTAATATTTTCAACTCACAGTTTCAGTAACCACATGTTTTCACATACAAATTGCAACTCAATAGGTTACACCAGAACTAGCTAGCCAGAAAATGCAACATGTACTCACTTCAAGATTATCAACAAGATGAAAACACAAGTGATTATTGTAAAATACTAGATGAAACTGTTCATTGACAATATCAATAAGTTCATTAGTTTTTAGTCATAGCAGAACTCACATTTTAGACAAAATGATAACTAGCTACTCCACTGTTGTAAATAGAACATTCCTTCATGACTAGTCATCCACAAATGTGACAGTTGTCTCTTCAAAATTTATGATAGAAAAAACCGACTAGAAAGTCATATTATTACTTCAGGAGTTCCACAAAAATATTTTTCTCTGTGCTTTTTAATTGTACATATCCTTGCAGGAGCACTATGAAGCAAAGCTCCCAAGTCCATCACAGATAAAACATTACTTTTTAAGAGTAGTAAAGGAAAATGTTCATGAAATAAGGGCACCTTGAAGCACCACAGACATCTTTGAAAGAAGTTCAGCAACTATCCAGTTTATGCACTACCTATTATTTAGTTATTAATAGGAATTTTATAGCAGTAGTAGCTGAACTTCATTCAAAAACGTTTGTGGCGCTTTTAAGCCACTGTTGATTTTCATATGAAAATGTTCACCAAAAAATCCCTTGTAAGATAAGAGCAGAGGTGTTACTAGGCACTGGCATATGGGGCCTGTGTCCAAATTTTATTTGACAGTGCCCAAATCCCCAGTTGGTGTCTTGAAAATTCAAAATAGAAAAGTGACTCCTTTAAAAAACAGTCATAAAATATTTTCTTAACTGACCAGACAAGCACGGACTATAGAAGTTTTAGTTTGATCTCTGCTAGAAAAGCAAAAATTATTTTAATGATTGTTTTGTTCTCAGATAAGTGGATTTATTATGTTGCAGATTAATCCTTCAAACCTATGCAAAAATTGAGTGATATTATGTAAAAGTATATACGTTTCCACTGTAAAGAAAAAGTTTATTAAAAGTTTTAATCAGTTGAAAATTATTAGCAATATTCTTTTTAATTTAAGCTTTTACTTTAGTTTGCCTTCTGATGTGGTAGATACAGCTAATTTAAGGGAGTCTATGGACAATTTAATAAGGGTTGACTTTGTTTTATTTTAAAGTTTAGTTTTGTGGATGGGATGGCCTAGATGGACCAACACATCTTTTTTTGTACTTGGATTATATGTAATACAAGATTGATAGCACGTGATCAAAGGTGTGTTGCCTGTCTTAGTACATACATGTTAATAAACAAACAAAAATCAAAAAAGTTAATCTGTTTTCATACTTGGAACTTATAAGTATATCTAGCAGTTTGTGCTTTCTGTTTCTGAGAAGGTCAAGGTCTTGACTTTTTTGTTACAATTGAAATATGATGAACAGACAAAACTAAGAATAGTTTCAGCACTAAGGTATATTTTTGTTTTATAATTACATTTGAAGTTACATAAAGATTTTTTGTTTTGTGCAATAATTGTTTCACAGATTATAATAATTGTATCATAATTTTTAACTTAAGCTATTCTATTTTATCTTTTTTTTTTTAATGCTAGAAAATAATCATTATGTTTGTTACAATAAAGGAAGCTTTGCTGGGCACTGTTCTGAATGATTCTAAAAGGTGTGTCTCTAACCCATGTGATAAACTTCTGTAGAGGATTTTCTAGGGGAGGTTATGATCCACTGTGGTTTCTGTAGAGGATTATCTTGAGGACATTATGATATATTGTGATTTCTGTAGAAGATTATCTTGGGGAGATTGTGATCTATTGTGATTAGACGATTATCTTGGAGACGTTGTGATCCATTGTGATTTCTGTAGAAGATTATCTTGGGGAGATTGTGATCTATTGTGATTAGACGATTATCTTGGAGACGTTGTGATCCATTGTGATTTCTGTAGAAGATTATCTTGGGGAGAT
>NW_013666934.1:34025-43081 GCF_000517525.1 Limulus polyphemus
TCATAATAAGAATATAACAAAATCAGCTTACCTACAATATGTCTTATCCCAAGGTGCTGATTCATTATCATTAAAATATAACACAATTAACTTGCCCACTGTATGTATGTATGTTCCAAAGGTGCTCGTTCATTATAATACGAATTAAAAAAACAATAACTTACTCACTATTTGTGTGATCTAAAGGTGCTGATCCATCATAATAAGAATATAACAAAATCAGCTTACCTACAATATGTCTTATCCCAAGGTGCTGACCCATGTGATTAAAAACTGACAAAAACAATTACGTCTTCATTTTCGATATAACATGCTTTTACGGGGTATGCTTTAGTAATAATTACCGTGTTTCAGATTATGTTTCAAATGTGGTTTATAAATTGATATTACTTGGTTATTACACGCTACTTTAAAACCACCCAATTCGTGTTTTCCGTCAGATAGATTGTATTTTATCAGTTCTTGGTTATTCTTATACTGAGCACAGTAATAAACGTCAAACTTGAGATTGATCAATGCGTGATTTAAAAAAAAAGAAAGCGTCGTGTTATTTTTTTTTTGTTAACGACATAATAAGTGTTCAAATATGAGACCAAGGCAGTTCAGTATGTGAACTGTGTGAATTGTAAATAAGTACCAGTTTTACCCTAATGATCGGTTAAAATGACAAAGTAATCTATACTGTTTGTTTGTTGAACTTCGTGAAAATCTATTCCAGGGCTACTTACGCTAGTCTTTTCTAACTTTGAAGAAATATACGTCCACACTACCCACCGCCAACTCTAGGACTACTCTTTCTCAACTAATAGTGGTAATACCTGTCACATTATTGCATCCCCGCGACTGAGAGGGTGAGAAAGTTAAGTGACTGGGATCGATCCTTCAACTCGCAATCTGCGAGTTGAGCGCCCTAACCACTGGTCTATGCTAGGCCCAGACCTAGGCAGAGGATGGATTGTTGATAAGTTATTTTATTTATGATTTTCATAGCATGATTTACATGATAGAGTGCTTTTTGTTAAGCACAAAGCTACACAACACACTATGTTCTGCCCACCAATGTTATCGAAACCCTGTTTTTAGTGTTATAAGCCCTTAGATTTATCGTTGAGCCACCCGAGAGACAAGTTTGAGATACTTTTTGCTGGTATGATGTAAAAATAAATCTTGGCAAAAGGGGGAAGGGACCATTTTCGCTAATCAATTAAGCAGTGTTGCTAATGTTTCCGTGTGTGGGTCAGTGGTATGTTTACGGACTTAAACGCTAAGGTCCTGGATTCGATTCCCCGTGGTAGACCGAGCACAGATAGCCAATTGTGTAGCCTTGCGCTAGAAACAAACAACCAAAATTGGTCAAAACGATAACTACGATTCATTATAGAATGCCGTTCTAAAAGTCAATAATCTAATACTTTAAAAACATAAAGCAAGACTGTATACAAATATGTGTAAACTATTGATACAGCAAGTACTTAACAATTCATGTAACAACTCGAACATGGGCTCAAACCAAAGCCATCATAATTTGAACGTTGTGTTGGTTTATAATACTTAAAAAATACTTTTTTTCATAAGCATTTTACTTAATTTTTAGCACTTTTATACTATTATTTCATAACTTGTTCGATAAAAAATCAGTAACACGAATAAATATTATAAAGGTAAAGTTTAATATTTGAATGAAGCATTTAACTATTTTCGGCTAGAGGGCTGTGTTCGTTAAAATTATTGAGTCAGAGCACTAACGTCAGCAGCATTTGGGTTATTTTGGCTGAATGTCTGAGGGTGTTAAAACTTTTGAGTCAGAGCACTAACGCCAAGCGTGCAGCAAAGTTTCGAAGGTGACTTTAGTAAATTGACACACTTAGTACTTTGCTATAAAAACTTGCAATGAAAACTTAAGCTTATTAACAGTTATGTTGCAGGAGTTAATGTTGAGCTCACTGAAAAGGATTGTAAACATAGAAGGTTAACACTCACATTTAATGCAAATATAATGTCTGTATGAAGAGAGTCTGTTGATTTCACTAACTTTGATTAGCAGGATATGTGAGAAGAAAAGGGTTATCAGATTTCCTGAGTGAAGATCGGACATTTTTTCCATATGGGGTGTCACTATAGCAGTTTAAAACCGTTGAAAAACAAAAATTTTTAAAAGCTTCTCTAGTTTAAAAAAATGATAAATAAAATAAAAACATGCGTAATTTGTCTTGAACCTACACAAAAGAAAAAAGTTTCTTCTATATTTTCTATAATATAATTGTACTAATATGCATTACATGAGAAATAAAGACACGTCATTATTGTACATAAGGAGTGCAGTAAACGTGTACCAAACAATGTGACACCAGAGAGGTAGTAGACATTGAAAATTCCAAAAAGTTTCTTCTGCAAATAAACAATGGCTTCTGTTTATAAACAGTGCCCCCCTACGGTGGCTCAGTAGTAAGGTTGATAGTTTATAAGTGTAAAATTTGGGTTCGATCACTGCGTCGAACACACTGCAGGTAGCTCTGCGTTTAAACAAACAAACGCGTAAACAATTATTAAATACCGAATATATAGTTTCTCCTTGGCAGTCTCATTCAATCTAATGGGCAAAGATAACTAAACAACATTTTCATTAAAATATGTGGGCGTGAATGAAGAAAATAATAGCTTACATTTCCATTAGAACATATTTAATTTAATAAGGAGAATTAAACTTAAAAGTTTTTGAGTGCATTTTTAAAAGTATGCTTAGGAATAAAACACGTCTCAAAATGTTAAATATATACAGCTCTAAACATTACGTTATATTGATATCTTTACTTTACAATTTTTTTTTCGCGTGTATTATGTATGTTTTTATTTGTAACAATCTAATAGCATTACACGTTTGTTTCAAAAGTGCAAATGTAAAACGTGATATACAAATAATTCAACAAAATATTGTTCCGAGCGATAACTATTAAGTAGTGGGAGCTAGGCAATACTCCATTAACAATTAAGCTTAAGAAATATCTAGTTAAAATTATTTTGTTCGTATATCTTTCAAAATCGATTAATAATGAAAATTTCATAATACCTAGCTGTCTTAGACAAAACATTAGGCTAGAACTTTAGGTTCCGGAAGCCCATGTTTTTGATTTTGTTACTTGGCTAACAGTGTTAAGATAGAAAATAAAATAACATTGAGAAAATAATAGTTATTAAAATTTTAGTACGAGGGAAAGGTGTAATGTACAAGCTGTCATCGACAAGGCCTATATATTCATCCGCAAGGAGTAATCAAAATATTTATTGCTAAAACCGTATTTATTAACAAGCGCTTTCAACTCGTATGTTTGTAGGCCTTGATGGTTTTTTTATGTTTCTTTTTTTGATACCAAGCTTTAATATTTTAGATACAACTCATTATTCATAAAGATATACATTTTCTTGCCCCTCTTTTTCCGAAACGTTCTCCCCACTCCCCTCTAGGTTCTCGGTGGTCGAGCCTTTGGATCCAAGAATCACGGGCCTCTCACAAACTGAAATCATCTTAACTTACACGTTCAAGTAAATTCCTCGGGGGCACAGGCCAGTGTTCACAAACACCGACCTTCACGGATCGTGCTGTTAGTTTCAAAGAAGTGCCGAAATTTTCTCCTGGCCATGTGTCAACGTCCTCCGTTTTAGTAAATACACATTTCCTCTTCTACGTGAAACTATGTTGTGAACTTTTTCCAGTAGAGTATGCAACCGACGACTTATGCCACAGAGATTTAATCTTATTTCTCTGCAGCCGTAGCAATGACGACGTTAACATATCCAAGACTACTTTAACTGTTGAACGAATTTTTTTGAAAGAAAAAAACAAACAAACAAGGTACTAGAAAGTAATTCTGAATTAATAATCGTTATGAATAAAATGCCAAAGACAGTGCATCTTACCGAATATTCAGTTAGCTTGCTGAACGATACGAATATTTAATATGTAGTTTGATTTTGTTAAATTTCACGAAAGTTTAAAGAACAGTAAGATGGCTCTGGATTTCAGAAACGGCGAGCTGAGTTTAATTAAATCAGTGCCGTACCACAAAATATTCCATGCACCTTAACTGTGGGTGCGTTATATAACTTATAAGAATGGACTGACCGCTTTTCTTTTGGTCAGTAGTTTAAAATAAACGACGGCGACAGATAATCCTCGTAACTTTGCCATAAATACACATTAAAAAACAGCCCTGCAAGGCTAGTTTTTCTGCTTTTTTGTGTTACCTGGAAGACACACAAAATCTATATAAAGACAAGAAATAATAATAATACGTGAAATTTTAATACCATTGACATTTTATTTTCTCTGAACATAAACTGAATTTATCTTAAGCTTGCCGAAGACCAATCACTTCAAAAGTTAAATTTATTATGTGTGAAAACCCACATATTGTTGTAGTGTATCTATTATCAAGAGGGTGTAAAACAAATGATGGGTAATGAAAAATGGTTCAGAAATGAAAATTGTAAATCGAAATTTATATTCCATGAAAGAACGCCTCCTGGCGGCTCAGCTTCGAGTATGGAGATTTAAACTAAAAAAAGTGAGTTTTCCTTGGACACAGCATCGATATCCCCACTGTGTAGCTTTAAGCCTAATAAAAGACCAGCCACGAAAAAAGTGAAATAAAGACTTAACATAATTCAATTAAACCAATTGAGGGTAATATATTGTTAGTGAGAGTAATAGGTGCCATTCTTTTATTTCGAAGTTTATGCATGTTTACACTGAATTAAAGAAAAGTCTGAGATTGTGAAAGATATTATTTCCTGTCTTTTGTTTGTATAGTTAGAATAAATCAAGGTTTACGTTTTTTAAAAACGTGTTCGTTGGATGAACACCTTTATAGTTATAAGAGTTGTGAAAAAAACAAGTCTTTTACAGTGACATTTTAATCAAGTTTTCAAAGAACTCTTGTTGGCTATAGAACTGGTTCGTATTTGTCTCCTAGCAACAGGAATTGTCCTGGACTCGCGTGTACATAACATTATGTCAATCATAATGTAAACTAAGGATGCTTAAATTTGAAAATCTCAAATAGGTTCGTAAAAAAACCTTAAATCGAGAAATTAATGTAAATGATGAAATAAACATAATACCTATGGTGGCTTGCAAAGGTTTTAGATCATTTTTTCTGCAGTTTTATACTCTTAAACCTAATATTTAAAATCAGCATATGTGCGTTCTTTATTAAAATGACAGCCAAAACTGATTTGTCAGTTGAACTGCTACATAGTCTTCCTCTGAAGGAAGTTTCGGTTTATATTAGCCAATGATTGTGCTCAACAAGTGCATTGTGGGTGGTAACTTGCAACGTTATAAGGAATCTGTTGATCAAATATTTTGTTATTGACTGAAAGAGTCAAACGCTTTTTGTTCTCTTGCGATTCAGTACTAAAGTATTGAGTTAAAAACCAACTATAGTGAATCCTTAGGAGGTGTGTCTAGTTTTATCAGTAATATAATCAAGTGGAGTGTGATTGTAGCATGCCAGCATTGGTTAATATTGTGAAATAATTTTGTATTGCATAGTTTATAAAATAATAATATTCTCTTAATATTCAACAGAGCAGCTCTTGTAACTTTTGCTGTTTTTACAAAACTGGACTTGAATTTGTAAAAGCAGAGAATTAGCTTTTTTCGGCAAGTTTAACTATTCAACTTAAACCTGACAAATTCTAATTGACGAGTTACCACGCCCCCAGTAGCGTAGTGGAAAGTCTGCGTGATAAGTCCGTTAGAAACTGGGTTTTGATATTCCATTGTGTAGCATTGTGCTTAACGATAAACAAAACATAAAAAACATGTTTTTTTTTCCAACTTATCAACTAATAATATTTTATTCATTGACAACTTTATAGTTCTTTTAGAGTAAAAGGTTTTGGAAGTCATTCTGCATTTTGTTTGAAATTCAAACGCTCCGTAAGAGCGTTGCAAGTAATCCATAAATGTGTTTGCTAATCTCATAGTAGTAAAAACTTAGTTTTATGAAATATAAGGCATTAATTTATTCGTAATATCGATGGAATATCTGTAATTTATTCCAGAAGTATATTTTTACATTTAAGAGATACCTGTTCTACTTAACGCTTGTTTATAAATAGAATCACTGTTTAACAATAAGTACGCTTGTTTATAAATAGAATCACTGTTTAACAATAAGTACGCTTGTTTATAAATAGAATCACTGTTTAACAATAAGTACGCTTGTTTATAAATATAATCACTGTTTTACAGTAAGTAAGGCTTGTTTCTAAATAGATTCACTGTTTTACAATAAGTAGGCTTGTTTCTGTATGGAATCATTGTTTTAGATGTGTGTGGTCCTGGGTCTGACAGATATGTTGTATTCATTTTCTTCTTTATTGCAGGATTCATGTTTTATGCCAAAACATAGAACATGTCTCTCTGTGTGAAAAGTTTCTGCAGTACATCTAGGGCTATCGCAGTGTTAACAAACTAACACTTCGTTCTCGAAACAAATGTTGCCTGAATAACTTCGTTATACATCTTGAATATAACATTATTCATATCGCTTCAAGCACCATATTTGTTATTGTTTTCTTAGTTCTGCACGGTATCCACCGCAATGAATCGAACCAGTATTTTAGCGTTCTAATTCAGTAAACTTACAGCTGACCCACCGGGGGACCAGGAGTAGCCGTTGTTGTTGTTTTCTTCGTACAAAACTACACGGTAAGCTAGCTAGCTATCTGCACTCTGTCCACCGCTGAAAATCGAACCCCGTATTTGAGTATTGTATGTCTCTAAACTTACCACTGACCCACCAAGGGACCGCCATATTTGATAAGATCGTCGAAATTATCAATATGTAACCATATGATCCATATTATATGTTTTTTTAAACAGATGAATCTTTTATTGTTTAAACTAAAGTCGGTATTAACCTGCTAAAGATACTGACAGAAACATGTTTGTTAATGTGTACTTTTTGTATCAAACCCCACATACCTTTGGTAGTTTTGTCATGCTATATAAATATAGCATGACACTGTGTGTGTGTGTGTGTTATTCAGTGTGCTTAGTATTGTAATATTTGTTTATATCCATCTAAAACGTTTGAGATAGATAATAAGAGAAATGTGCAATCGTAATTCTATGCGATTTAAAGAAAATTTAAAAAAATCATAGGAGTTGTATTTGTATATTTTACTTGCAATTTGAATCATTTTATGTTCTGTTTGACGAATAAGTGTTAACGATATTGATAGAGTTTACTATACGTCTTTTCCTTTTAGAAACCAGCCTATGTACGTATATTGATGAATTTGTCCTAGTTCAAGGTCGATATTTCCTTACCCTTCGCTGCGTAACACAGAAGTTGTCACTGGGTGGCAGCACCTCTTTGTATCTCTGACGCAATAGTGTGATCCTTTTACTCGAAATATTTATTGTATGAGGTTTTCGCAACCACTGAATGCTTCGTTGATTTCTATTTACCACAGATAACGAAGAGAAGATCACCAATTAAGGATGATTTCCTAGCACTAATGGCCATAGCTTCTATTCCAACCTCAATTTTAAGGAAACCTTTCAGCTTTATAGAAATTTTAGTTTCCGTTCTCATCTGGATTTGTTCTTGCTAAACAAACATAACATAGACAGTAAATTAGAATTATATGTACAATATATGAAAATAATGAATATATATTTATTAATAAAAAGTTAATCCAGCTAAAATTGGGTTTCGATACCTACACTGGGCAGAACACAGATAAATTGCGTATCTTTGTACCAAACAAAAACTAATGAATTCTAAATTTTTATGAAACGCGTTATTATTATGTTATGATTTTTTTTTGCTTCTCGTTATTAAATATCTGTCTAATTTTAGCCTTTTTTTATTTAAGAAAATCCTATATTCGGATTAGTCATATTTGAAAGTCAAATCGCTAGCGTTTATATCTTATGATCATACATCAAACGCACTTCAAAATCTTTAAGATTTGTTTGTTCTTGCATAAAGCTACACAAGAGGCTGCTATCTGCGCTCTGTCTTCCACGTGCAATCGAACACCAGATTTTAGTGTTGTAAGTCCTTAAGTTCACTGAACCACTGGGGACAATTCGCTAAGAATATGTTTATTTTTAAAATATGTAATTCAAGTTAAAGATTGCAAAAAACACTTTGTTTATTCCTTTGGTCGGCTTTACTTTGAAGTTGAAATGTTCTGTTGTGACTTGGTGGTTAGCATGCTCAGGGGGTTTATCATTCGCTACCCCGTTACCGCAGAAATGCGTTCCGAATTTTTGGGATTGTGCGTGCGCTACAATAGTGACAGTCAAATCCCAGTACGCGGTCAGACAAGAGTTGGCAGCGAGCGCTATTGACTAGTCGGATTTCCTGGAGTGTATCAGTTCAAAATTAGGGATGGTTACATATACGCAAATAGATTTGTAGAAAAAATTTGAAACAGAGTTGAATACAAATTTAGATTAAACTGGTAACAGATAACAAAACCAGCACTACAGAGTGGGTGAGATCTTTGTTCTAAACAGATGTGGAATTTTTCTCCTACGTAAAGAATTTAAGTGATTTACATAAAAGTCAGATGTTTTTTGTTAAAAGAAAGATATTGGACATTTTAGACTTTCCAAACGTTACATTTTCGAGTAATCTAAAAGTTGATGATAGTTTCATAACTACTCGATAGGGTCACAATTACATAATTGTTTACAAATAAATATCTCGTATTATAATTGGAAAATATGTCTTTTTTTATTGTTTAAGTATTTCAAACAGACAAAATAAATTTGAGTGATTTGTTTCTGCTTGTTATCTGCGAGACAATATCTTGTTTGTTTGTGTTTATATTTTCTTATAGCAAAGCCACATCTGCTGAGTCCACCGAGGGGAATCGAACCCCTGATTTTTGCGTTGTAAATCCTTAGACTTACCCCACCGCTGTCCCAGCGGGAAACATGTTGTTTGTTGCTTTACTTATTGTTTCTCGTTGTGAGTGCCCCGTCACACCAAACATGCTTGCCCTTTCAGCCGGGGGGGGGGGGGGGGGGG
>NW_013666934.1:43529-69802 GCF_000517525.1 Limulus polyphemus
CGGGGGGGGGGGCGTTATATAGTGACGGTCAGTCCCACTATTCATTTGTATAAGAGTAGCCCAAAAGTTGGCGGTAGGTGGTGATGACTAGCTGCCTTCCCTCTAGTCTGTCACTGCTAAATTAGGGACGGCTAGCGCAGATAGCCCTCTTGTAGCTTTGCGCGAAATTCAAAACAAACAAACAAACAATCGTTGTGAGTGATCCATTTCTAACGATGTTTTACCACCAGCTTTAAAGTTATGACGCAGAGAATCCACGCGCTATACCACCATTCTTTGTCTCTCCCCATAATTGGTTTGCAATTTCGTTTTTGTTCATAGGCTGTCCAAAAAATTAAAACTTAAGAATCTGTCGCTGCTATATGTTTGGAAATTAGCTCCCATATAATGACAGAAAAATCTATAAAGTTTTTTTTTTGTGTGTGTAAGATATACGATTACAAAATATTTATATCAAATTATTAAAAAGTCATTTGAATTCAGCCATCAGATACTAGAAAAGATAAGGAAAATTTTCAAGAAAGAGTTTATATAGAAACAACTTGGGAGCCTTCCAAGAGTATTCAAATAACCCACTTAAAAATTAAAAATATTTCAATTAGTTTTAAGATGGTATAACAACCGTTACAGCATCTTATTTAGTAAGAAATTCGTTTAAAGTGTATTTGCCTAAGCTCGTGAAGTTCAGAGTATCTTGGTGCACACTAGTTTTTCTGTTTTTTTTGCTTCAAAATATTTTCTAGGCAAATTTTATTCGTAATCATGTAATTTGCTAAACTTCGATATGATCTTTAAATTCTTATCATTAAGAAAATTATTTCAGATTTTTGTCAAAATAACTATATTTTTCATTGTTACCCTCGCCCGACGTCGAGGGATATTATTTTTACCCGTGTGTGGTGTGTGTGAAAAATATAACTTGAGAAATTTTCATCTGTTTTCCATCAAATTTGAAAAAAAAGGTTGAATATGTCCAAGGACCGATTGATCACACTTGAGTGAATGTAGTAGAAAGGCCAAGGTCAAATTGAAAGTCAATCAATTTCGTTATAATGATAGCTAACTGGATTTTCACAAATGTTCAAAACTTGAGAGCAACTTCAGATAGAAAGGTGATCTTAGCACCGTCACCTAAATTTTTGAGGGTGCTGAATTTTTTTGGCGTATATTTTAGGTTGATTGCTATAAAAGTCGAAAACATTGCGGGACAGGTGTTGAACTTTACGAGTGCTGTTCTAGTTGTAAAATCATTTCATTAACTTGTACACGTTTTGGAACTAATATAATATTTTCAGTCCAACCATAAGCTATTTACGTTCCGCTGCTGTTTCTTTATGGAGAGAATTTTGCATTTCAGTTGAACATTTAAAAAATATAACTTCCCAACGGTAAGTCTGAAGGGTTATAATGCTAAAAATCACTCGTGGTGGGCACAGCACAGATAGACTATTGTGTAGCTTTGTGTTTAATAACAAACAAACAAAAGGTATAAACAAATATAAACTTGTTATCGCTTTCTCTTCCAAGATAGTCCTCTTTTTTCCAGTTGTGTCCTCTGTTGTTCCCTTTGTATTCTCTCTTTAGCTAACTCATGATGTCTTCAAATATGAGCTTTGTCCCAGTATAAGCGCCCTCATTCATACAACGCTCTCTCTCTTACCTCCCGAGCCCCATCTTCTAATTTAAATTCTCCTGACTCATTCATGTTCTCCCTCTTTCAACCTGAGCTCTCTCTTTCTCTTTTCTGGTGATCAATCAGTCAATCATTGTGTCCTCCCCAGTTCTGAGGGATGACGACTATGGTTCCATATTTCTTGCTTCCTCCACCAGCTTTCCTAATTCAAGCTCCTAATCTCCAATCAATTTTCGAATGTCACTGAGCAAAGTGAGTCTCTGCCTGCCTCTCGCTCCTCCTCCTTCGATTTTACTCATCGGAATCTCTGCCAACTTTTTCTCAGATCTAATTATATGCCGAAGTAGCGCATCTCTCGTTTCTTACATATGTCCAGCAGTTTTGTTTTTCAATTTCCACGTTCCAAAACTTTCCATTATTTTTTATTTCTAAGTAGCTAATCTTTGTCATTCATTTATAATAAATACTACATTTAAAATGTTTTCAACCATCGTATTATTTTTCAGCAAACAGGATCTACGTAGAGTAGGAACTGACTGTATGTGACATTTTAGTAGTTTCTTCTTCAATTCGAGTGTGACGGATCTTCTGAGCAATTCTTTAGATTGAATAATGCTGTTTTGCCGTTCCTGTAATATGTCAACCACACTATATCTGCCCTATACAGAGCCGACGAGGCCTTTCCTTTAATACCAAAAGCTCATCAGGCCAGCTGGGAAGCGACAGATATAGTGTTGGTGTAGGCGCTGATTATATCATCAGTTGCATGAACAACAACTGCTGTGATGTATGAACTAGATTAAGTAAGTGGAGTGTAATCATGTAACATCACCAACTTCCATGAACAACAACTGTAGTGATGTATGAACTATATTAAGTAAGTGAAGTGTAATTATTATCGGTTTTATTTGAGTCATTTACAACTCAGAATTATGGTGAGGATTTATAACACAATATTATTTCTTTCTTTTTTAAACGTCATCTTAAGCTCCCACTTGTCCCATCTTTTCCCCTTCTACTTTGAGGAGCGACATGGTCAGAAGGTTAGGGCGCTTGACTCGTAATCTGAGGGTCACGGGTTCGAATCCTCGCCCCATCAAATATGGTCGCCCTTTCAGTCGTGGGGGCATTATTATGCGACGGTCAATCCCACTATTCGTTGGCGGTGGGTGGTGATGTCTAGCTGCTAAATTAGGGACGGCTAGCGGTGATAGCCCTCATGTAGCTTTGCGCAAAAATTCAAAACGAAACAAACGAACCACTCTACTTTGATGCATATTCTTCCTCAGTGAAATTATCAGCGTTTTTTCCATTCTTTCTCTCTTACAACAAACGCCCTTGGTTCAAATGTAAGTTTCCTTTCCAGTATAAGCCGGCTCTTGCAGTAAAAAGTTTCTCTTCTAGTCCCAACTTATCATTGTCATTCTCCATTCCGGCTTAAAAAAAAAAAGATTCACTTTCCAGCGCGAACTTTTCTTTTGCAGCTTGAGTTATCACTTTCAGTACAAACACCGTTCCCCCCCCCCCACATAATTTTTAAAAACTGAACCGTCTTGAATCCTATCCCTGCGCGACAGTTCCCTTTAGATATGAGAACATTATTACGGTTCCAATACGATATACTTTTACTTGAAGATTTCGCCATTCGTTTCTTTCGGGATATTCGAGCCAAGCTACTCAAACACTATCTGTACTGGCCGTTTCTAATTTTGAAGTTATAGACTACAGGGAAGGGAAGTAGTCAACAGCACCCACCGCTAACTCT
The DNA here is from genome assembly GCF_000517525.1 of Limulus polyphemus. Lineage (NCBI taxonomy): Eukaryota > Metazoa > Arthropoda > Merostomata > Xiphosura > Limulidae > Limulus > Limulus polyphemus. Next base: position 46,928 of record NW_013666934.1, read on the forward strand.
TGGACTGTTCATGTCTGACTGAATAGCAGGGGTTGACCGTCACCCTTATAACACACCTATGGCCCTAAAGTACGAAACTTCATTTTCCATTTTTTTTTATAGATGCAACGGTACCCAAACGATGCCTAAAGAACTATAGTCCGATACGCTAAACACTTGACCATTCTCAATTCCAGTGTTCTTTTGATCAGAAATCACTGAGGACGGAGACGCTTTTGTTCTGTTTGTCTCCTGCTATAAATATTTGTCTCTGAACTTGCTTTGCTCAGCTCTGTCAAATCCATCCACGCAGCTCGCTCAACGTGTCATCTGGGTTCCACAGAACGTAACGTGAAGAAGGCGGCTAAGCGCACGTGCTTTATGGCGGTATCGATCACAATCACGTTGCCAGCCTTCTGTCGTCTTCACCATTTTCCTGCCTCAGTTGTCAGATCGACCTTCCCAAGTAAGCCTAACTACGTGTGAATAGAATAAGCATTAATTAACCTTCAGCTGGATCGGATGTTTCAGTAAACTGTTCTCTTTCAAGCGTTTTCACGTCTTAGTCTCTTTGAACCATATTTCCCTCATCTACTATCAATGTGCAATAAACCTGATGAAGATAAGGCGGAAAGGAAGTAGAAACAGTTCGAATTTGGACAACAGAGACACTACATCTTAAAAATATTACTTGTACATGCTACTTTTATAGCATTATTGTTGACTTTTTTATTAACTTAAACTGTAATAAATGTTGGTTTTAAATTTTCTTGCAATGACACAAGTACTTTTATCCTGTTTCTGTCTTTCCCTGATAAAGATAAGTCCACCAGTCGAAAGCGCTAGGGTTTTATCCTTTCTTTTAAAATGTAATTTATAAAGTTTGATATACTTTTTATTGTTATTTTTATAATAAAAGCCTACATTTTTCACATTATCTTTGGAATATATAAAAAAAAGTAAAAGAAACCTCAGTAACTGGTGTGTGGTTGAATGTAGTTCTGTGAAACGGATGTTTGTTACGTAAAGGGAGCATCGTAAAAAATTACCATATATAGACTGAGGTTTCAGTTGTTAGTCACGTGGTTTATCTGTACAGCTTTTAGCCAATGATACTCTGAATGACGCTTATGTATGTATGCCTTAACTTTGTTGCATAATATGAAGCTTGAACTGAGGATATATTTCAAAATTACCTTTAAAAAAAAAGACATTTTACATTTCCTCATTACTGAAGAGACACTTACCTTTTATGTGTGAACTCCATCTGCCAGTACTGAAGATTTAATAACCATGTTAGATGCTGCACATCGAACAAAAAGGTTAGTTTTTGATGCCGAAAATATACAGATGTAGTACATTCCACTAGTAATTCACATTCATGGATATGATAACCCAATCTTATTATGGGATTTAGAGCAAAAAAAAAAAAAGAAATAGTTATGTTCACCTGTAACAAGTGCTAAGACGGAAAGAGAGTGCTTCGTTGTGATCCGCAACACGATCTAAGACGGAAAGAGATAGTTATGTTCACCTGTAACAAGTGCTAAGACGGAAAGAGAGTGCTTCGTTGTGATCCGTAACACGATCTAAGACGGAAAGAGAGTGTTAGGTATTTTTAATCCGTAGCAGAGGAAAGCACAGAAATCGTGTTAGTCCACCAGTAACAAGATCTAAGACAGAAAATATGTTGTATCAGGTTTTCAAGATGAAAAGCAGCAAATGTCGGAGAAGCCCCAAGATTTCTCTTAAATAAGTTTCTAATAGGGTTACCTCTAAAGTGTGTGATCCGGGTACGTATATCAAGATGAATAAATTGTTTATGAGAGCAGTTAGCCTAAAAACATCTCACGCAAGCATTTTGTGAATGCTACTAAAAGATGACGTCACAGAGCAAATATCTTTCCTCAAATCATAAATATTTTACTGGTTTTTGAAAATACGTAGCAAAACTCGCAACATTATAACAAAAAAAAAGTATGAAAAGGTTAAACGATAATGTCATGTTAGCCGTTCTTTTACCCTGATGATTAATTCTATAGTACAAACATGTTGGTAAAATAAGACATATACAAATCATTAAATTACCAGTTGTGGTGATGGTAAGTTACGTAACTTCCAAGCTGTTGAAAACATGAGAGGAGCTATGTGATCAGTTGATTGTCAAGTGATGACGAGTTTTATATCCAGAAAGGTATCATGTGGTTAATCAACCTGATTAAAAGCTACGATAGTTAGTTGTTTAACTCTTAATCTTTACTAGTAAACGGCAGTAAAGATTTTGCGTGCATTTTTTATTTTATTTCTATTTTTTTTGCCTTTTTCTTCTCGACTAAAGTCTAAATATGAACTGGTTACTTTCCAAATAAATTAGAAAAAAAAGGTTGTTTAGGCTCGGATATCTCTCGTTAAAATAAGAATGAATTGCTATTTTTTACATTACGCAAACGAAATCTTCCTCTCTATTCTTCTTCTCGTGTGGCACTAAAGCTGAAAGTCTGCTGGTTTGGTTGTTATTGAGGATAAAGATATACAATGGATTATCTGTATTATGTCAATTGCGAGTATCGAAACCAGAATTTTAGCGTTATAAGACCCCAGACTAACTGCTGAGCCACGGGGGGGGGGGCGTAGCTGAAAGCTTGTGTCGGTGCTATCTCTTGTTATTTGCTGCTATCTGATCCTGCGTTGCGTTTTTTTTTATTCTTAAAAAACGTGTAGGCGGTTTTAATATTGAAACTATCGTACTATATTTCAAGTTTTTTGTTTGTTTTTCTATTTCAGGCTTGTAAAAAATATAATTCTTATATTAAAATACATGCTCTATTAATTTTTTGCCGAGAGAAAGGCGTGGCTTAGTGGTTGCTATGTCGGGCTGCGGATGGGAAGTTCAAAATTCGAGTTCGCGATATACCGCTGAAGTATTCCCTACTTACAAAAATGGCAATCAGTCTTGCGCTTCGGTTCAGAATAGCCAAATAGGCGACTGAAGCTTCTGATTGGTTGTCCTCTTTCTGGTCAGGAGGTCGATATCTGAAGGCATTGACTTGACCGTTTAGTCCATGTGTTCCATAAGATGACATTGAGGTTTAAAATACCAAATTTTTAGCGGATTTTATTGAAACAGTTACGAAAAAAAATGTCACGTAGTTCATTTAGTATTTTAATATTTAAGTTACAATCTTCATAAGATTGCTGTCGTACTGAATTAAGGAAGGATTTTAACATATCTTTTATTCCGAATGTATGGATCTTCGTAAAGACGTTGACATTTAGCTAAGTCGGTCTCTGAAGATAATAACGTTTGACGTTATTTTTAAAAACGTGACTAATATTTGAAGATATTGACCATTAAAGACCCATTTATCTTTATTAAATCACAATGACATTTTTGGAAACTTTTGTTCCAAAAGATTCTACCAAAAATAGACCCCTGGGTAAACTAGTAGTGTTGTTACCTCTTTTGGATGTGATTAAACAAGTTGTGGTAATAATTAGGACATCAGACAACTACCGCGTTTCTTGGGCTTGCGCTAATATATAACTATAAACAGATAACACTGTTTGTTTGATAAATAGATAATGATAATTTAGCTTCTTGTTTAATTTGTGTGGCCCCGTGTATCAAACTTTTTTTCGAAACGTTTATCTTTTTTATTAGTTTAAAATAATTATTTCTTCAAATATGTATAACTATACGTTTTATTTACTTCTATGGTCAGACAAGAGTTAGCGACGAGTGCTGTGGACAAGCTCACTTTTTTTCTAGTCTATCAGTTTGTGTACCTTTGTACGAAAAACATAAATAAGATTCGATGACGAGGAACCCACTTTGAAACTAATAATGATGACAAAACCTTGTCGAAACGTTGTACATTTGCTGTTATGTTAAAGTTTTTCTTCATTACCCATTCAAGCCATCTCCAAGCAGTATTAAACATACAAATACTTGACATCTAGAAAATAAGAGAAAGAAAGGAATATATGCATGTCCCTGTGGATGCAGCCTGAGGCAACGTTTCCCAAAGTGTGGGTGCGCCCCCTACGGGCGCAAGTGATCTCTTGGGAGAGCGCGAGCGATTAGGGTAGAGTCCATAGTGCAATAATGTAAAATTAAGCGTTTTAATATTTTTTTATTAATGAAAATAATAAGTAGTTACTATAACACATAGTATTTTAATGTGTATTTGTGTATTATATCTAGCCACTTAACCCACTCTTTCACTCACTTAAAAAAAAAGATGGGGGAGGGTACGCCCAGGAAACCATATTTGTTAAAAGATGCGTGGATGACAAAAGTTTGGGAAAAGCTAGCTTAAGGTATACAGTTTGTAGGCAAGGTTAGGTTACAGTCAATTAATATGTAGTTTTGATGTGGACTATATCAGAATTTAGTTTGATTATTACGTATTACGGGTCTTCTTAATTAGGCATAACGATTTATAATCAAAGGCTAAGTTTATTAGAAGTTCAGATATATGTAATAAATTGTTTACTATCGTTTGTTTTTTTTTCTTTCATTTTAACGTGGTGTCATTGATAAGAGCTTATGAAATATAATCCAGAAGGTTATTCGCTTACAGGATTTGTTTCAAGAATTTCAAATATAGAGGGCGCTAGGGAGTATCTGTTTATGTGTATTTCAATAAATCTCATCTAAGTGAACAGTGTGAAAGTTACCTGACAGGTAACAGTCTACAAAATATGGCTGTGTTTTATTTCATATAATAATTCGTTTATATATATATAACTGCAAGTTCCCTCTAATACGCCATGCTTTACATCAAAACTGGTACCCTTGATATCACATAGTTTCTGTTTGCAGCATATAGTCATCAACTTGACATTGCTGATACTAAGCTCGTTTCTTAAACATTATGCTTTGAAAGAACACACTCACATACTGTGTGTGTGTGTGTGTATGTGCTGTTTATCCTATATTAACCAGCTGAATACCTCTTGTTCTATTTATAAATTTTTCTTCTACTGATGACCTCTTTCATAGAAGTGTCGTAAACGGCCCTAACCGCACATAAACACTACTTTACCTCATGCTTCATTACCTAGAATGAACATTAACGCTTATGAGTTCATAGCTTCGAACGTCAGAAATCTTGTCGAATACTTGGTTTCCGTGCAGCTTCTAAATCATGAAGGCCAGGACTGGTGAAGTTATGACATCACATGTTATCCTCATTCTCACAATGTAATTCCTCAGAGACGAAGATTGCAAAGAAAAATAGCATCATGTATAATATTAAGTTTAGTAACCGTGTTTTTTCTCTTTCTTCCCTGGTTAGTTAGGTTTAATGCACCGAGAACAAGTACATAAATTATTTTTCCAATAATTTCCTGTAATTCTTTACATACTTGTTCAGGTGGTAAATTATAGAATTCCTTATATGACTGTGATAACATAAAAGGTACAAATCCGCCTTAATTATATTGGTGAAAAAGTTATGTATTTCCATATTTCAAGCGAGACAAGTTTTTTATACCTCCTATCCCACTCACTTTGCTTGTAAGTCTGAAGGCTTGTTACGCTAAAATCTGGGTTTCGATACTAACTCGTGATGGGCACAGAAAAAATAGCCCGTTGTGTAACTTTATGTTTAACTACAGACAAACCCAATTACCTTATGGAAAGACATCGCCGTCACGAGATGGTAGAAGAACAAAGACTTATTGTACGGTGTTGATAAAACATGTAAATGTTGTATTCTTTTGTTAAAAATCATTTTGTTTTATCGGTTATCATCAGCGCATATTCAAACTACAGCAATCTTGGAAATTCGTGTGTCAAATGTCACATATAGTTTTATTCACTGAATATTTATTGGGAACTGACAGACCTTAACATGCTGAAACAACATTTATAGCTTACAATAGAACTTGCAGATAAGCGACCTTTGGTCCAGAAGTTGCTGGAATTATATTAAGAACTTTAAAGATTAGTATTCAGAGGTTGGAACAGAAAATGGCAATTTACGGATATTACTTAAAGAACAATGATAATTTCAGTAACTGTAAATAGATCATTAAAGATTGATTGAACGAAAGAACTTCTTGATTTCTTCAAAGTTCTTATTAATAAGATCTGTAACTTAAAGTTTAGGTATTAAGATTTCTTGCAGTTCTTCGTAAACATCATTTTACAGTTTATGACTCCGCCCACCCTTCTCATATATCAAATTAGGAATTACGTACTTACATTGGGTCAGAAGAGGAAAGTGAAGCTTATTAGTATTAGAAGACACGCTTGTATTTTATTATTGATATATTTCGCATCATTTCATACAATGTTGTTTTTGTTTAAGTGTGATACGAACTAAAATGACCCTTAAATTTTGTTTACGAAAGGCAATTCCTTCTCATAGCCTTTATTACTAAAGGGCAGAGGTTAGGTCATGGAACTGTCAGTGCCTTGTCGTTTGACGTCACAACTACGTCACAGAACTGTCATCAAGGAATGAAAGTATAGATAAAGGAGTGATGAGAGGAACTCCTGTTGCCAGGATCAGTGTGGGAGGGAATGGGAAGGAGAGAATAGCCTTGGTGATTGAGGTGTGGCAGCATACTACGAGCACGAGTTATGTGCTACTCGCAGCTTTTGTGTGACGTCATTTATGATAGATATTTCCGGTGGAAGTTGGGAGAGAGAGAAAAGGAGATCTTGTTAGACGAAGAAATTGTTTCACAAATTCTTATACCTGTGAAACCTTGGATATCCTGCTATCTAAATATCGCTTGTCCGCAGTCATCTCGCACCTCCTATAACGTTAATCAAGTAGAAGAAACAACATTCAGTAAGATGGGGAGGGGGGGATCTTGTGTGTAAAACCCAGAATAATATTACACCTACCCTATCCGCAAGATTCATAAGAAATACATAACTTTGTATATTATTTACGTTAATTAGAATAAATCCATCAATAAATGTAGTAATACATAAGATATTACATTACAATAAAAATGGTATTTATTGAAATCAATTTTCCAGTACGGGTTTCCAATAAGAAGAGTTTACAATGACATTTGAATTATATCTTGTTTCTTGTGTGTCTTGCCGATTAGGCTTTTCTTAAGTTCTAGAGATCATCAAGGCGGCTTAGTTACAACATACAAGGCCGTAGTTGAAATGCTATCTATGTCAGTAGTTTTTGAGAAAAGTCTTAAGGTGTAAAAAGTTTTGGCTGGAGGAACATAACTTCTAGCAGTAACACGTGTGTGACAAACATTACCTCACAATACGACATTACATAACTTCTAGCAGTAACACGTGTGTGACAAACATTACCTCACAATACGACAGTACATAACTTCTAGCAGTAACACGTGTGTGACAAACATTACCTCGCAATACGACATTACACAACTTCTAGCAGTAACACGTGTGTGACGAACATTACCTCACAATATGACATTACACAACTTCTAGCAGTAACACGTGTGTGACGAACATTACCTCACAATACGACATTACACAACTTCTAGCAGTAACACGTGTCATATTACATCACAATACGGCATTACATAGCTTCTGGCAGTGACAAACATTACCTCACAATACGACAGTACATAACTTCTAGCAGTAACACGTGTGTGACAAACATTACCTCACAATACGACATTACACAACTTCTAGCAGTAACACCTATGTCATATTACATCACAATACGGCATTACATGACTTCTAGCAGTGACAAACATTACCTCACAATACGGCATTACATGACTTCTAGCAGTAACACGTGTCATATTACATCGCAATACCGCATTACATAGCTTCTGGCAGTAACACATGTCACATTACATCACAATGTGGCATTACATAACTTCTAGCAGTGACAAACATTACCTCACAATACGGCATTACATGACTTCTAGCAGTAACACGTGTATCTACTCTCAAAACTATTGCTACGTATGCAGATATATTCGTAGGATTCAGAAACTGATGCCAACACAAGCACTTGTCTCGTAAAGCTGAAACATATACTGACACATGTACCCCTTTAACCCAAGAAATATATACTGATATGCATACCCGTATGACATAAAATGGTTTCTTTGATGTTAAGCACAAAGCTACACAATGGGATATCTGTGTTCTGCCCATCACAGGTATCAAAACTCCGTTTTTAGCGCTATAAGCCTTCAGACTTTCCACTGAGTCACTGGGGGGAGGCATGACTCTGGAAACATACCAATACACTTACCCCTATAACTCAGAAAACATATTGTATGCGTACCCGTATAACTCAAGAAATGGATGAGTCTGTACACCTGACGATAACACATATATCGTGAACAATATAACTAAGCAACAGGGGGGCTAAATATGTGACGTATTAAACTTGAATCACGTGAAGACAACAACACTTAGTAACTTGCGGTTTTTGGTGGATAAAGGGTACATGCATGCAGTTTTTTTTTAATCATAATAAGTGTAATCACGTATAACGCATGCGCGGTCATGAAGTATATCATTAACAAACGTGTCGAAAGTGAAGGCTATGTGCATCCTGTGAGTAACAGAGAATAAATCGCTTATTCTGGTGCAAAGGCAATATTATAAAATGAATAGAAAAAAAAACCACCAGTTTAGAATTCTATCAAGAAGTGGTACAGGCAGATTTGAGAGTTACTAATCCTGCCACAGAACATGCTCTCCCTTTTAGTCGTGGAGGCGTTATAAAGTGACGGTCAATGGTATTATTCGTTGGTAAAGAGTAGCCCAAGAGTTGGCGATGGGTGGTGTTGACAAGGGTCCATCATTCTAAACTATCACTTCAAAATTAGGGACGGCTAGCACAGATAGTAACTCTTATTGTGTTACCATGGTTTAAACTTGTGATACGTCACATAATTTTCAGACATCGTATATTTAATTTGGAGTCCTTTTTTTTTGTATGTGGGAAAAACTGTATGTCTACTTCGTTAAAAGCATCTTACTCTATCAGTTTGTCTTCGTGATTTCTTACAAGCCTTTTGATTTTTTTAGCCACTGTGCGCTAAAAAAAATAAATGGTAAATTACAATATCTTTCCAAGTTCGAACGCAAAATGTGAATAGGATACAGAAGATTCACAGTCCATGTATAACTAATATTATTGCAAAATGTCACTGAAACACAGAAGCACGCAGAAACTTTGAGCCATTTCTAAACGTGTTTTGTTGCCGAATAGAAACGTAATGCATTTCAACTTTTCGCAGTTGTTTTATCTTCATTTTAAACCACCTCGTTGGTGAAACGAAATCATGATCAACCAACATCCTGCTCATTTCAGATCTTCAGTCGAAACACTGCAGTCTGTGCTTAGCCTCACGTGTTTCGACTACCTGAAATTCGATATAAAAAAAAACAAACTTGAGCTTTTACTACTTCTTGATGCGAAAAGTTATGAATAAGTGTTGTCTAAACACGCTTTTCTGTCTTTAAGGGGGAAACATCTAATAAAAATAATGATTTTTGTTAAATCAGATTAAATGATTTGGTCCCCAATTAGTGAACGTTTTACGTAGATATTATTTATTAAATATTTCAAAGTCTTCAGTTTTGAGTTTTCACATTCGGAATCTAAAGCTACCAGAACAAAATTAAGTTTAATTAAAGCTCATTTGATAAATGGCTTCCATAACGTCTCAAATAGCAGTCTCTAATTTAAATAATAATAAAAAAAAATCGAGGTATTTGAAATCCATTATCTATCTTTACAGAAATGCCGTTGCTGTGTGCGAGGAAAAGCCTGAATTAAAAGATCCTAGGATAAGTATGAGAAAATCAGGTACTGTGTCTAGATAACACATGTTATATACATCATTGAAATAAAAGCACCTAGAAATTTCATAATTGTTATATATGTAGATACGTAAGGTATCTGTTGAATGGGTGTTACGATTAGAATTGTTCTGTCTGGACATTTTCACGTTGTAAAATATAAATATTGGCATAAAGAATTACACCTTTTGTTTTCTAGATAAGTTGTAGCAAAAAACATGGAAATGGGTTGAGCTTCTTTCCAACCCAGTATCTTCCCCTAAATAACTAATAGTGTTATGCCTAACTGTATCTTCCCCACAGTTGTTCAGTGGTGTTATGACTAACACTGTAGCTTTCTTTTCAGGAGCATTATGACTAACTCTAACTTCCTTAAATGCTCAGTAGTGTTGTAAATAACACTAACTTTTCTTTAGTGTTAAAAAGTGTTATTAAGTTAGCGTATTTCCTTAAATGCTCAACATTGTTACAACTAATAATGTCTTTCCCTTAGTGTTCAGTATTGTTATGACTAGCACTGTAACATTCAATAAGTGTTGACCAGTGTTGTGACTAACTCTGTATCTATCATTCCTTAAATGTTCAGTTCACCGGTGCTTCAGCTAACACAGTATCTTTCGGGAAATTTGTAACTTATCTCTAATAGCGATAGGTTTTGAACTTTAAATATATTAACCAGTAGAGGGCAGTGACAAATTACATTTTTGACCTACTTTAAACTGACACGTTTTAAACTGTAATAACCAGAAAAAGCACCTGTTAAAGCACATGTCTGTAAATTATAAACAGAATCTCCTTTTTTTTTAAATTCCTACTTAAAATTGAATCTTGTAAAATCTAGTGATTTTTTTTAATCTACCTAGATTACCATGATAAGAAAGTTTGACTCTAATTTTTACTTCTTTACTTTCACCAAGACGTAAACAGTAGTCGTTTGTAGTATTCATTAACAGTAAATACATGAAATATGTCAAGATTAGGTGTATATCTAGTTGAAATTATGCACATTTTCTATGTTTCCTATTCATGACTGGTTATGACACTTCTTAATTAATGTTGCAAGATTCGTGAAGACCAGGAGAAAGTATAGCACCAAGTTTAATAATATCCATTACACAATGGGCTGGCTATGTTGGCTATGTCCGCCAAGGCGATCGAAACCCGAATTTTAGCGTCATAGCTCTAAAGCTTACCGTTGAGCCACTTTCTAGCATCTTTAAACAGATTAAAAAATACTTGATATACGCAGCAAAGGTTTTCTTACTGCAATATACCCCTTTTTAACTCTTTTTAATGCAATCTGTGTCGCACTGTGGAAGGTTCAACTTTAATATCAACGGTTTCTTGCATTTCTGCAGCGACGCACCTGCTAGATTTATGTTTGTCTTTGAAGTAAGCCACTTTGTATTTTCACAAAAAGTAACATAGCGGATTCGATTTTCTTGATTTAACATTTTCATAGAATAATATACTTTTCTTAACTCTTAACAGTGATTGATTGCTTTGATTCACTTTATTGCTCTTAGCGTGTTACAAAAAGCACACATTATTTCCTGCTATGGCTAGATGTGTAGAGAGTAGAAAATAGTTTAAAATGTGCTCGATGGTTCATAAAGAAATGTACCCCAGTGGTTGAACCGTAACCTTGAGGCCATATAACGCTTGAATTCCTGGTTGGATATCTAAGGCGATCGCTGCATAGATAGCCCATTCTTCGTTTGTGCTAAAACAAGAAATTCTGCCTTTTTTTAAATTACAGATTTTTGAGTTACCTAAATTGTTCAGTGTCTCTTCAGCCTTATTTTGCCCAAATATTGTCCGATATTTCTGTACATTTAGTACCCAAAAATAGTTATTTGAAATCAGATATTATAGTTTATGATCAGTTATCAAGAAAACACCTCTATTTTGGAACTACCCGTGTTAGGATGTAGTTTATACACTATACAGAGGACCAGTTAGACAAGTCCACTCATAATGAATTATAAATAGTTTTATTAAACTGTTAAACATCCAGGCCCTGGAATATTCTATTAATAACTTACATACTACATGTTTGGTAACCTTAAGTTACTCTCAAGAAATGCAAAAAGTTGTGAATTTATACTTTATCTAGAAGAAAGTGCATGCATTTAGAAAGGAAAAACAGTAAAACCTATGTGTTATTTTGTTTTTGAAATAAATAAAATAGCAGGGAAATAAAACCCTTGGAATCTGTTGGAATAGGAACTGACAAGAATAACTTGATAATTCACACAATGAAACTTTTTTAAACAAAGTTCGGTTTTGATTTACCATCCCTTTACTCACTTCCATTGTGTTCATCGCCACTTAATCAATTCAGTTTTAATGGATATTTTCACTGCTACTATTTGTACCTTAATAACAACTGTTAATTACTCAATCTCAACTAAAGTATTTTCTGACTGTATATAGATATTCCTAACATCCCTTTTCGTGTTATGTGTACAACTGCTGTTTATTTTCCTTCCAACGTAATTGTTCGTTATAGCCGGAACTTGGTCTAGACTCCAAACTAAGATATTTTACCTTGCAATTTCTTTCACTCAATTGTTGTTTCTTTAGTTATTTTTTTTTGTCATTTCTACTGGTGGTGGTTATTTGCTGAATAATGTTTTATTTCTATTAATTTCAATAAATAAGTACAATCAAAATATTTGCGGACTGTAATGTTATACCTGTATTATCTGTATTTGTAATCTAAAGTGATAAACTCTGAGCAAGATTTAAAAAAATATAATAAAGCACCATGTTTGTCTACACTACAAATGATGCTATTGTATTTACGTATGTATTACTTTAATTAAATTATGGATTTTATTCACCCACCAATTATATATATATGAGCATTTTCTGTTTCATTATACGATTGACAACTATGTTATTTTATTGAACTGATCTCTCTCTATAATGGCATATGTATAAGATATATGTTTTTTCTTTATTAATAGGAGTTTTTAAGTGATGCAAATTTTTCACAACCTTATCTTGTGTGTTTTTCATGTGGTATTTTAGAGCGCATACCTAAGAGCATTCGGGAGTTACAGAAAATTTCATATTTAGGAATATCTTTGCTTTATTTGTTACTAATTGGTATTTTAGAGTGCATACCTAAGAGCATTCGGGAGTTACAGAAAATTTCATATTTAGGAATATCTTTGCTTTATTTGTTACTAATTTAATTGTTGCTGTTGTAATGCTAGGAGTATTAGAAATAAAATTTATGAGTTCAAATCAGTTGTGGAAACTGAGGATTTTGATATTATGGGTATCACTGAGACTTGGTTGGATTTAAACAATTTTGATGAGAGAAATTTTTTGAAATAACAGGCTACAGATTATTTACTAGAGATAGGGTATTGAAAAAAGGGGGAGGAGTAGCATTTTATGTGAGGAGTGAATTTTATCCAGTTGAGTTAGAGCATATTAAAGAAAATAGCACTGAGATTGAATCAGTTTAGGTTAGTGTTAGTAGATATAAAGGGAAAAGTCTTGTAATTGGGATTTGTTATAGACCACCAGGTCAGAATGTAGATGCTAATGAGAAAATTGTTTAATGAGATCAGAATGGTAGCTGAAATAGATGTTGTTGTTATTATGGGAGATTTTAACTTAAGGGGTATTGATTGGGAAAATTTTGAGTGTGACAGTGAGGGGGACAGGTTTTTGGAAATTGTTTGGGATACTTTTATACACCAACTGGTGTTGGTACCTACAAGAGAAGTTATATTAGATTAAGTATTAACATCTGATGTGAATATGATAGACATTTGTGGTTGGTGAGCATTTAAGTACAAGCGACCATTGCACTATTAGGTTTGGGATTTTACTACATGTAGAATTGAAGAAGAATAGTACCCTGATTTTACTACATGTAGAATTGAAGAAGAATAGTACACTGATTCAAAATTTCAGGAAAGCCAATTTTGATGGAATGAGACATGATCTGGCTTCTGTAGATTGGATTAAAGAGTTGGGAGGGGATCTTGAACAGATGTGGGAAGCATTAAGGGGAAAATGTATATGCATACAGAACATACATATTCCCTACATGAAAAAAAGGGCAATGGGAGCAGAATAAGCCAGTATGGTTTAGTAAAGGTTTTAGAGATCATATTAGGGATAAATATAATAAATTCAAGAAATTTAAACTTACTGGAAATAATAAGGACTTGGAGGACTATAGGATATCCATAGAGCTGGTTAAAAAGGAAGTTAAAAGGGCAAAAACTGTATATGAAAGAGGGTTGGCTGAGAGAGTTAAATCAAACAATAAGAAATTATTTAGGTATATGATGGGTAAGCAAAATGTTAGGATTGGGCCTCTTAAAAATGATAGTGGGGAGCTGTTCTCAGAAGATTGAGATGTTAAACTTATTAAATTATATTTTCTCTTCAGTTTTTATGACTCTGTATTATGCCTCAACCAGAGCACTTAATGTATGGTGCTAAAATATTGATGCAAAATATATCATTTTCAGTTCTGAAATTGTAAGAGAAAAGTTGGGCAACCTCAAAATTGATACATTCCCTGGATCAGACAACTTTTATCCTAGAGTTTAAAGAAACTTAAAGATTTTATTTGTGAATCACTAGCTAATATTTTTATAGGTCATTAAGTAGTGGAAGAGTATTAGAAGATTGGAAGTTGGCTAATGTTAGTCCAATATTTAAAGGAGGTGATAAACATTGTCCAAGCATTTATAGGCCAGTTAGTCTTACATGAATAGTTGGAAAGATTTTGGATTGGATGATTAAAGATGCATTGCAGAGTCACTTAAAGCAGTTTGATATAGTGTCAAAGAGCCAGCATAGTTTCACTAACGGAAAGTCTTGTTTAATAAATAAATCTTCTGACATTCTTTGAGGATGCTACTGCAAGAGTTGATGAAGGAAATACTGTGGATTTGGTTTACCTTTATTTTCAGAAAGCATTTGATAAGGTGCCTCACAAAAGACTTGTTACAAAAATTAAATCTGTGGGTGTGGAGGAAATGTTATTAAATTGGATAGAAAATTGGCTGGAGAGTAGAAAGCAGAAAGTAGTAATAAATGGAGTTAGATCTGACTGGATCATAGTTATAGATAGCCCATTGTGTTGCTTTGTGCTTAATTACAAACAAACAAGCATTTTGATTCAACTTGTTTCTGTACTTTCTTTGACGATCTATATTCCCCCTTTTTAAATTAACAATTTTTACTAATCTTAAGTTTTATGTTCATTTATGGAAAGTAAATTTTAAGCTACATACGTGCATATGCGTTCAATTGAATGTTACATGTTTTTTAACAGTTTACTGCCGCATTGGCTTTTTTTCCACCCAACCACCACATTGAACGTATTCAAAATAGATAACAAATGTACAACAAAGAATAAACACATGTATTGGTATGCAACTACAGCAAACAAAGTGTAAAGTTGTTCTCAAAAGACCATCTTGAAGACAAAAATTGTATTATCACAGATTTATTGACAGGCTTCCATCAAAGTCACAGTTTAATGTAATAAAGGACGAGCAGCAACAAAGCAGTCTCATCAGAATGGAATAATGTTTCTTCTGAGATAATACAACACAGGTTAATACAATGCAAGTTGACTCAGTTACATGCTTACCTTGTCAGATCTACATTACACATATGTATGTTCTTCAACAGCCTGCTGTGCACAAGTCTTTGCTAGAATAAAGTGACACAGATATTGCATGCAAAATGTACAACAGCGACACACTTAGCGTAATTCGCCAATTATCGACAACAACTGTTACCTTAGCAACAACTATTTAAAAACTATTTATAGCAATATCTATATGAAATAGTGCTATACACACTCACGATTTCAGCTAAGTATAAGAAACAATAGAAAGAATCACCATCGTTGTCTGAGTAAGGAAATCCACGTAAAGACAGCAAACTCGAGTAACAATATGCAACAGCAAAATCGGGAACCTTTCACGTGGCAGTTCCAATTAATGCGCTAGAAAATACACGAGTTGTAGTTTCCAATTAACGCGCACGCTAGGAAAACACCGGATTTTTTAATGGCGGAAACAAGATTAAGGAAGTCGAATTAAGTTTAAAACTACTCACTCAGTTTTTCGCAAAATTCCTGTGCGATCTAACACTTCAGTAAATATCACTTATAATAATTTTATAGTGGAGTCATAATAGAGATTTGTAGCTTGAGCAAACTGTCAACAGTAGATCTCCAGTCTTGTTTGCTTACTTTTTTTACGATCCATATTTGTATATTCTAATTTCAAAATTTTTAATTATCTTGTATGCTGGCTGTTTTAGGGCACAGAAATGGGAAAATATATATGCCTAGAGTAAAACAGAACACCCACTAATCGCGTATAAAATTTTACCAGTAGAAAAGCAGCTTTTTAACATAAAACAAATACATCTAAAACATCGCTTTAAATAAAGCTTCGTGTCTTTGAACGTAATTATTTGGCCCAGCATGGCCAGGTGGTTAGGGCACTCAACTCGCAATCTGCGGGTTCGAATCCCCGTCACACCAAACATACTCGCCCTTCCAGTGGGGGCGTCATAATGTGACGGTGAATCCCACTATTCGTTGGTAAAAGAGTAGCCCAAGAGTTGGCAGTGGGTGGTGATGACTAGCTGCTAAATTAGGGACGACTAGCGCAGACAGCCCTCGTGTAGCTTTACGCGAAATTCAAAACCAGAATGCTATTTTTTTTATTGAATATTCCATTATATTTGTAGGTGACACCTCAATAATTTTACGTTCTTTTTCAATGTCTTGCAATCGAATATTTTTTTAATTTTTCATACTACATTTGTATCCCTAGACATTACGTTGGCAGCATATTTCGAGGTTTAAGGTCTATTATGTAATGCAGATAATATCACTGATCCAAATACGTTAGTTTCTTTTTTCTTTTGTCAGCAATCTGTATAGCATGCTGAGCTTCTGGCAATTTATGATATTTTATAGATAATACTTATTTATTTTATTGAACAACTTCATCTAGCGTTTGTTAGTTTATTCACAAAAGGGATTGTATGTTCTGATAGCAATTTCGATATCCAAAAAATATACATATAAAATGAAGTATAAAACCATATAGTTTTGTTACCCATTAAAATTGAAAGCAGACAAAATTTGGCACATCGATAAACTTAGACTATTAAGATTTCTATATAAACATTGGAAATAGATAAATTTAAACAGTCTTCAGCACACTCTTATAAAAATGAACATAGCGTTTACTTAATGAAAATAATATCTCGTAATTATATTTGAATCGGGACAATCTTGGTTTTAGTTTTGAACTACAAAAACTGAAAGATATATAAATAAGATATATATGAAAGATATATATATATATATATATATATATATATAAAAGAAACAAGTACTGAGTTCAGGCGATCTCATCATGCACCAGTGACTCTCCTCTCCCATGATGCCCAAAATAGTTACACTCGATGTTCGAATGTATTATTGTTTTTATCAGATATTCTTATTCTTTATTTTATTGATTTTTCCCTTTGAAATGTTTGTATTTTCGCAGCGCCATCTAGCCATTTCACATGTTAAACACTGGAAGTTCCTTATGTTGAATTGTATATCTATATTTCGATAGTTCCGAGTTTAGGGACATGTGTTTCGAAATACTTATTGCGCAGTCAAGTGAAAACCACCAGATTTTTGTTTCTAAATCCATTTCTCAAAATATTTTAAAACGCACAAATAAAACCTAATGTCACAAAAATAATACATTAAGTACATTTTGGATTTAGATCGGAAAAAAAACATATTTGCTCAAAAAAATGTTTTTTGATTAAATCTATGTGTAATGATTTGTAACCTGATGGATGATTTGTAATTTTTTCACCTACCTAAAAAAAAAAGCTATATCCATATTAGAATATAGCTTCTGTCATGTTTTATCCGAAAAGACTTATTTATTAGTAAATCCATGCATTTTTACCTTCAAAGACTTAAATATACTTGGCAATCAAGCCAGAGGTCGCGCACAGCACATGGAATTTGCGTTGGAAGTTAACAGTTCCTAGTAATACCAATCTCTAAAGTGACCCAAATGAAGCAGATAGAAAATTATTCCTTTGGAAATTGCTCGCAATACGTATATATTACTAAATGTTGGACTTAAGTGATACCAAACCATTGTTTCAACGACTTAACTATTTCGTTTTCTTGTGCAAATCTACGAATAATAAATTAGATACAACACCAAAGGAAAAGGTTGGTTGGTTATGGGGTTTGAAAGCATGTTTCTCGAGGGACCCATCTAGATCAGTTGTACCTAAACAAGTTTGAGAATGTGGAGAGAGGAAGAGAAGCTTGATCGATACTAGCGCTTAGTGAAACAGTAATATTTTAGAACACAGAAACCGTCTTTCCTTTGCTCTATCAGATTTACTCGTCTCATTTCTCTCAGTTATATGTGTATCAAAAGCACGTGATAGTCGTCTGACGTTTTCATTTTCAGTTGCTTCAGTCTGTTAAACGCTACGTGAAACTTACGTGTCTGATACTCTTGAATTACGTTTTACTTTTTACAATAACAATAATAACACTAAAAAGAAAAAGAAAACTCGCCTCATTTTGAAATGTCTGATATCCTAAAGACAGCAATACATACATTCCAGTAGCTGTTCTGAATGGATGAACTATTTGGTTTTATCTGTGTAGGGGGTGGCCACAAATAATGGGCTATTACGTAATTCTGTGGAATTGAGCAGAGTGAATTGGTTCTAACGTATGGTTAACATGCAATACAGATGTGCAAGAAGGACGAAATATTATCTGTGAAGAGTTTGGCAGACTGACTGGGAACTGTCTGGTAGAAAATGTAATTATGTGTCAAGAAGAATGAGATAGTATCGTGGAGTTAGGCAGAAATAATGTTATTTTATCATTGTGGATGTAAGCAAGAAGGCCAAACTATTATATATGTAGGTGTGTGGATAGTATGAATGGGTTATTATCTATATGAGTGTGAAAAGCCATGATAGGTTATTTATTGATAAGTATATCTAGTATTATTTACGTAGGTGTGGATAATATGAATAGGATATTATCTGTACGGGTGTGAAAAGACAAGATGGTTATTTATCGATAA
The DNA here is from genome assembly GCF_000517525.1 of Limulus polyphemus. Taxonomy (NCBI): domain Eukaryota; kingdom Metazoa; phylum Arthropoda; class Merostomata; order Xiphosura; family Limulidae; genus Limulus; species Limulus polyphemus. The sequence continues at coordinate 65,825 of NW_013666934.1, forward strand.
GTATATCTAGTAGCATTTGTGTAGGTGTGTGGATAGTATGAATGGGTTATTATCTGTATCCGTGTGAAAAGTCACAAAGTATATTAATGACGAAGTGATCATAAACTAATGGGCTGTTTTTGTGGTTGTTTGTATGAGAATAGGGAGGAAGAATGGGTTATTATTTATGAGTGTGAGAAGGTGGACAGTGTTCGCGGTATATGTGCAAGGATGGCACGAAGAATGGATCATTTGTTTTGCTTGTTCCGAATTTCGCGCAAAGCTATATGAGGGCTATATGCGCTAGCCCTCCCTAATTTAGCAGTGTAAGTCATTACCACCCACCGCTAACTTCTTGGACTATTCTTTTACCTATTGGGATTGACCGTCACCTTATAACGCCCCCAAGGCTGAAAGGGCGAACATGTTTGGTGGGACGGGGATTCGAGCCTTCGACCCGCAGATTGCGAGTCGAGCTCTCTGATGGATTATTGATTATGATTGTGTCTGTGAAGATTGACAGAAGTGATGGTATATGTGCAAAAATGGACCTGAAGAATGGATTATTATTTATGATTGCGTCTGTGAAGGTTGACAGAAGTGATGGTATATGTGCCAAAAATGGACCTGAAGAATGGATTATTATTTATGATTGCATCTGTGAAGGTTGACAGAAGTGATGGTATATGTGCCAAAAATGGACCTGAAGAATGGATTATTGTTTATGATTGCGTCTGTGAAGGTTGTCGGAAGTGATGGTATATATGTGCAAAAAATGGGCCCGAAGAATGGATTATTGTTTATGATTGCGTCTGTGAAGGTTGACAGAAGTGATGGTATATGTGCCAAAAAATGGACCTGAAGAATGGATTATTATTTATGATTGCGTCTGTAAAGGTTGTCGGAAGTGATGGTATATGTGCCAGAAATGGACCTGAAGAATGGATTATTGTTTATGACTGCGTCTTTGAAGGTTGTCGGAAGTGATGGTATATGTGCCAGAAATGGACCTGAAGAATGGATTATTATTTATGATTGCGTCTGTAAAGGTTGTCGGAAGTGATGGTATATGTGCCAGAAATGGACCTGAAGAATGGATTATTGTTTATGACTGCGTCTTTGAAGGTTGTCGGAAGTGATGGTATATGTGCCAGAAATGGGCCCGAAGAATGGATTATTGTTTATGACTGCGTCTGTGAAGGTTGACAGAAGTGATGGTATATGTGCCAAAAAATGGACCTGAAGAATGGATTATTATTTGTGAAGGTTGTCGGAAGTGATGGTATATGTGCAATAAATGGACCTGAAGAATGGATTATTATTTTGACTGTGTTTGTGGAAGTGTTTAAAGACGGGCAGGAAGATGGATTTTTATTTTTGACTTTGTTCTTGAAAGCGGATAGAGATGACAGTAAAGATAGGCACTGAGAGCTTAAAAACATGTTTCTCTAAGAAACACCAGTCTAACCTGAATATGACCTAGGCATGAAAAAAAAACAAAAAAAAAACGAACACTGAGCTATTTTTATGACTGTGTGGACACGGACAGGCCGGCAGGAATAATGTAATATTAGCTGTTTTATAACAATACATGAACAACGGAGAAAATAATATAATTTCTGTGAAGTTAGGCAAAATGACAGGACACCTATATGTGTTTAGGTGAACAGAAAGGAAAGAATGTTTATTATTTATGTGGAAATGGGTTATTTTTTGTGACTCACTGTGTGGGAAGAATGTGTTATAATAATGATATATATATATATATATATAGATAATTTTATGAGTTTTGGTTTCGGTTTTACTGAAATATAGGGATAAAGCTTAACAATCTTATTGTGTGTGTCTATTTCAGTGCTATTTTAATTTTTGTGAACCTGACTGTCGGTGGTGAATTAAGCAGAAATATTGCAATATTAACCGTTTTGAAAAACCCCATGAACAGTCGGCTGTTTTCTGTGTGGGCAGGTCAGGAAGAAGGGTTATTAATTATGACTGTTTGGACACACTCAAATCATCGTCATGAACGTGTGTAACGTTCTGCACAGCAATGACACGGAACAGTGTTCCGAACTTCTCTCAACTGTTCTCGACGAGGTGGTAATGTAAAGGAAGTAGTGACGTCACCAAGATGCAGCATGTACTTGAAATATTTTGCCAAAGTGAAGATTATGTCTACAACAACATTGATCTTATAATAATTATTATAGTCACTTGCGAAACAAGGGTTATCCCTTGAAATAAATCTTTGACTTTTTTCATCATCACTTTGTTCAGCGTCATCATCAAATTCGTCTTCGAACAAAAAAGACCTGAAGGTAATGCATTTTCCGCCATATTGAAAATGCTAACTTCCTGTTCTGGTTAACTTGATTATTCTTCTGGAAAAGAATGACCACATCGTTTTCTGGGCAGGTGATTCGAGAGAATCCAGGTCAACTAGACACTTAATAAAATGACGAAGTAGGACATTTAGACACCGCTTGTTTGTTATAAAATAAAACAATAATTCTTTCCATTATATGACCTGTATATATCTAGGCCTATTTTATTAAAATTTTAATTTACTCCATTATTTGACCTACATAGATCTAGGTTTAATATATTACTTGTTTAATTTACTCCATTATATGACCGACATGGTAAACTAAACAATTATTAGGTGTCCTACTTCCTCATTTGTTTAGGTGTCTAATTGTCCGGTGTCTAGTTGCCCGGTAACCGTAAAAATCACAATTTAAAAAAAATCAGCAAATGTTATGGTATAGATTTTTGAAAACATTTGATAATAAACAAAAAATAAAATAAAAATATGCAAATTGCCCTTCATACATTCTCATTATTGTTGTTAACGTGTACGTGGGTAACTTGCGTTTAAATATTTATATTAGAGCAAGTGAATGGAACATTTAGAAAATAGTGTTTTGGAAACTTCCTGTTCGTTGTTAAATAACATCTGAATAGTTGATTCACCGAACATGTTCATCCTAGGCTATACCTAACTCAGTTTATCTATCATCTCAAACATTTTTGTTGCACTTCATTGGATAAATTTCGTAAAAATGTTTGCGAGTGTTCGTGTTAACGCTGTAGCCAATGACGGCTTCTTTGAGATGAAGTAAGTACCTTTTACTTGACGCGATTGCTTCTTTAAGTATAAAAGTTGTTCAGACAAAATAGCGTAAGTATAAAGAGAAACACAATTTTATGAAACAATTAGTACAGAATCTACCTCAGAAGAAAGAGTCGTCTCTTCGTGATTGTCGGGCCGTCTGACTACTAACTCAAGGGAAGACGACTACAAAACAGAAGAGTAAAAAACAACAACAACAACAAAACTTTTACTGAGCAGCATCCGCTATACCCATACAATATAGTTCGTTTTAAATAAAAGCCAGAAAAAAATCGAAATATAGAGCTGATATGTAAAGATTTTAGTTTGAAGTTTTACTTGAGGTATATTTCAGTATCGTTGTTTTTATTTTTCTAATTAATATCTAGTGTGTATGAAATTCCGATTGTATGGGAGGCATACTTTGATGGTGGATTATTGATCCACGGATTAATAAAGTGATTTGAACCACTAAGTGAAGAGCTTGCTGCCTTTCAGTCACGTGTGTTGGATTCTTCTTCATATATATTCCAAGAGACTCCTAGTATTGTAACTCAGGTGAGATTTGGGATAAAGATAGATGAATGGATTGATATAAATTATCAAATTGAGTTTGTATTCATTCCGTTAAAATGAAAACTTCATTTCACTGACTCAAATGTATCTTTCAACTAGATATATTGATGGATGGATGGATTGATAGATAGGCGGATAGACACACTACCTAGTTCGATGACGAGGAACCCACTTTGAGACTAATAATGGCTGGAGACGGCTTAAATGGGTAATGAAGAAAAACTTTAATACAACTTTAACATGACAGCAAATGTACAACGTTTCGACAAGGTTTTGTCATCATCAGGTACAAAAACAAGGACAAAACCTTG
>NW_013666934.1:69909-80552 GCF_000517525.1 Limulus polyphemus
AATGTACAACGTTTCGACAAGGTTTTGTCATCATCAGGTACAAAAACAAGGACAAAACCTTGTCGAAACGTTGTACATTTGCTGTCATGTTAAAGTTGTATTAAAGTTTTTCTTCATTACCCATTTAAGCCGTCTCCAGCCATTATTACACTACCTAGTTAGTGTTTAGTGAAGCTACTTAAACGTTTTCGCTTCGAAAGACATGTGCTTGTTAATTGTTTTACGCAAAATTATGTATCGCAATTACAAAAACATGAAACATTTGGAATTTTGGTGTATTGTTTCATATCAGACCAGCTGATTCATCAAAGTTTCACCATATAATTAAGCTTTTTCAACCGTATATTAGATCATTTGTCCAAAATGTTTCAGTGAGTTGCTCTAATAAGACTATTTTTGCTAGATTTGTAATAATTCTAAAAAAAACCCGTAAATGGCAGTGATTCATTTTTGAACCCCTGCTATACAAAGCAATCCGTTGAAACCAGGAAAATGATGTAATTTTCAACATCGATGGATGTATAGATAGATAGGCGTACGACCTAGTCAATTATTTACACTCTAAAGTAAATATCTTCACCGTCTTACAGCCTCTGTATTTTTCGCCATTTGCGTTCTCTGAGTAAATATTGCTCGCGACTTCTCTGTGTCTGTTAGTGCGGTTTTACATACTGCTAAACTAATTTCTAAATTTGACGGGTTGCTGTTACCAATGTGTTGCTGAAGCCGCGTCAATACGCCAGCCCAAAGCTCGTAGCTTAATGTGTCGACCAATGAGAAGCATGCAGTAGATCTGGGGAGCGCTGATGATAGAATAGGAAAGCAAGCCTGCCCTTCGTACGTCGAAGGGCACCCAAGAACTGGAATGGGTTAAATTTACACTAAGGGTGTGCCATGAGCGGTTAACGCCTCTTCATGTATTTGTTTTTGTTGTTGGACTCATCTTATTACAGAGCTGATCCATTCTAAAACTCTTTATGTTCGTTAAAAGGGCATATTGTTTAAAGCTCAATATTCAGACATTTAATTTTTTAACAAACATTCAAAACGTAAAGCATCTTAAAAAAAAACTTTTATTATTTGTTTACTCAAAATATGTTTTAGGGTCGATGTGCGGTAATAACTGTATTTTTTAGGGTCGATGTGCGGTAATAACTGCATCCATAACAATCGCTCAAACCAGGAATAAATTACTTCGTAAAATCCATAAAGAGCGCGATTTCGCCGTTTTTAGTGTGAAATATTTTTTCTACTTAGCATTATTATTGGTGCCATTCATTTGTTTTCGCCCCCCCCCCCCCTCCCCAGTGGCAAAGCGGTATGTCTGCGGACTTACAACGCTAGAAACCGGGTTTCGATACTCGCAGTGGGCAGAGCACAGAGAGTCAATTGTGTAGCTTTACGCTTAACTACAAACAAACGAAAGCAAAACGCACTAGTATTAAATAATAATAAATTCCCCAACAGCAAACATCGTTGCTTTAGCAACATTCAGTCCGTATGTTTGTCGGTCACTCAGTTCTGAAGGGAGAGTCACAATCTAAAACCCATGGATTGCATACATCAAGGCAGAATCCATTGCAAGCAATGAGAAATAAAAACAAGAAACTATTACTTTCAGAACAACTAATAACTTCTAACACTTCTGGGGCTTGTGGTGCGCACACCACAAGCTTATTTCTAAGTTATGTTTGTGTTTCACTATTTGCCTTATTTTCGTTTATTAAAATAATTGGTTTGGACGTCATTAACCTTGCAAGAATATTTGGAAGTGATTCCTAATATCGCAAGAAGAAAAAAGTTTTAATATGAACTTTAATCTGTTTTGTCACCCCAAAAGCACTCCCACATTCTTAGTTATATGTCTTTGGTTTCTTGTATTTTGTTACTGGTAGTGAATACAAATATTATAATATGTGTGAAATATTAAATCTTTTATCCTTTATTTTTTATTAAAAAAGAGAAATTGTCAAATTTATAATTCAAATCATCTCCAGTATCACTCAGTTGTGTATATATATATGTTTTACATGTTCATACAAACAAGTACCTCTAGAAATATATAATATCGGCTCTTTGTAAATGATTGTTTAAAGTACATTTCATTTCTCACCAAATCAGCAGTTTTTACGTACGTATGGAAATCACGATAATTTATAATATGCAAATTGTGGTCCTCCTTTGAGAAAAATATAGATTCACAGTTTTATTCACATTTTTATTTTAAAATATTCTGATAAACTGTTTATTATACTGGTAGGACTAACACGTGTTACTGCTGTTTGAATATTCTAACATCAACTTTAGACTTTATAATGTGAAACTCTTTTTGAGGTCCTTGTATATGCACAAACATTTTCTGATACTCTTAAGATAATAATCAGCAATTTTACACAGTAATAAGTACCATATTGCAAATACAAAGACACATAAAATACAAATTAAATTGTTTGCTCTGTATTACAATACAAATAAGCAGTATGTTTCAGATAATAACCAATACACAGATACACAAAAAGTTGCTAACGGTGTAATGTATCAAACTTACCAAATAAAAATAACCTCCTTTTATTTCGCCTGCCAAATTCAGCCGATTGCATAGAAAAACAAAATAAAATAATTATCAGCAAAATATTGGAGGAGCTCAATGATATTCGGGCATATTTCCCCCGATTTCGACGCCTATGGGAAATTTTAATGCTTCTCTTACATCTCTAAACCTGTTGGAGTTGTTGCTTTTGATGGAGTTTTCAATGCATTTTTTTCAAAATCAGTTTGTATTGAATTACTGAACCCATTAATATCTATGTATTTGTTCGATTAAATGTACTTATCATCACATCATAACTTGGAAATTGTAAGAGATACAGAAACTGGACTTCATTATAGAGTTCGCTTTAATGTCAAGTCTAACCAATATTAATTGAAATTAACGTACAAGTCGAAGTAAGATTTAGTTTCCAAATAGTCCGGTGGGCTTTAATGAGGTTCAGTCATGCTCTACAATTTCAGAATCGTTTCGAAATGGGAACTTGAAGTTTTACTGATAATTAAAGCTAGGCTTCTTTAATAAAAGAAACGTATTGTTACTTGTATTTCATACACTTAGGTCATAGCGAGAGCCTTTCCATCCGATGGTAACGGAGGTTACCAACGTAAAAATGAAGAATAAAAAAAATCATTTTTTTTAGTCTAGCAATTTTGTTTTTATTTTTTGATTTTTCATTTATTTAAACGATTTATAACAATTTGTTACACGACACTACACCTACCCCTTGATAAAGTGGCGCTTCGACTTGTTGATTGCCTGTAAATTTCGTACGTTAGAGATGTTATTTCAGTCGCTTTACAGTGGTAAAACATTGTCATATCTTTCTGTATTACATAATATCGTGTGATGTTTTCTTCTGTATCACATAAGGTTTCACAAGTAAAATGATTTCATTTGAAAAGCAGTGAAAACCTGGCCTTCGCATGCGAAGCACGTGCAGTCTAGACGTTTGTGTGTGTGTATATATATCTTTGAAATAAGCACGAGCAAAGCACGCGCTTTGCGCGCGTCTTCTATGACACAACTCTAGTTTTTGTCGTAAACATACAGACTTCAGAAGCAGGGGCTGCTTAGAGTTTTCCTGTAGTCTATACTTAGAAACAACTGCACGAAGAAGTTCTCGTGCTAAGAAAAATTTAAATACTTGCTAGTGGACTTCCTGTTTTGTAATGCTATCGCCTTCATGAGATAACTTTTTCGCCATATTCTCAACAATTTATGCATTGCGCCCGAATTTGCTATTCTGTACAAATAAAAAATAATAATGTATTTTAGTTTTTATTGCAGTTAAAGTAACAGTTAGGTACCTAATCTGAGCCTTAAGTGGCTCAGCGGTAAATCATTGGGGTTATAACGCTAAAAACCGGGTTTTGATACCTGAAAGCCCCTACATCCTCCGCTGTCGCGCAACCTATTATTAGACTCCGTGGACTGATTACCTTCAAAATGTCTGTTCATGAATATTGATTTCTGGCCAAAGTAAGCTAGTCACATAGATTAATCTGAATTTTCTAAAACTGTCTTAATTTACTACCTCCCCCCTTTCATGAAGCAGATTTAAAAAAAACAACAACTCCTTTATCTATTTAATTATCATACTGTTATGTGAATGTGTTACCTGGCTGTCCTCCGGCGTGACAGCGGTAAGTCTACGGATTTACAACGCTAAAATCAGGGGTTCGATTTTCCTCGGTGGACATAGCAGATAGCCCGATATGGCTTTGCTATAAAACATTGTTACGTATTAGAATTTCGAATAGTCCGAAGCCGTGTTAACTGAAAATTTAAATTTAGTAGTTAATCGTACTTTGGATTTAGAATTTAAATATATGCTGATATATAGTCAGTTTATGATATTTGCCAATAAGATTGATACACACAGTTTTCTTTTTTAACACAAATACGTTTTAATATATACACACAGCAATACAATTCACAATAACAGTTATCACAAATCGTTATTAAAAACAATGATTTATAAACAAAAGTTAAAGTTTTCTTTCTAGTCTGGAACCTCCTTGATATCTTATCGAGGGTTCACGATGAGTCGATGTAGATACGATTCGCCGGGAAGCTAGCTAGGTTTGTCCTTTGCCACACACACTGAATTTTTGGTCTGTTGAAGTTAGGTAATGTTTTCGTAAAAATACTAATGTCCAATGAGAATCCACTAAAGTTAGACGATTTGTAATGTTCGAAATTAATAAATATTCCTGGTCAAATATTTTAAGTTTTCCGATTGATAAGCGTTATAAAAATCACAGTTATAGCTTTCAAAGTTTATAGCCCACTGATTATAGCAAACTACTAATAGACACTCTTCTTTTGGCGTGTCGCGTTGGTTGTATTTATAGGCGTGAGAAGGTTTTCTAGAAAATTCAGATTACATAACAATTCTGAGCTATGTTTAAACGTTGACGTATATAGATATATTGTTGATTCTTTCTCTCTAGAATCCTCTACAACTTTGGAGAATTGGCGGGAGTTTCGCAATACGTATCTAACACTATAAGCTAGACATGTTTTTAAATATAAATTCATTCCAAACAACGTCGATATTAAAATAAATACATAATAACAAATTCGTTACAACACACACACACACACGTTACTCGGATTTAGTTTCCATTATCCGGTAGATTTGTCATTCTGCAGGCTACAATAATCCTGAAGTTTGTAATATCACGTTATAATCCAATACGTTATAACACTTCACATATTTCTCTAGTCGTTTTTAAGTTATTTCTTAAACAAGAACAAAACGAGGCAAGTCCAAACCAAACACTTTATGTCAACCAATGTCAGTTTTTATTCGTAAATAATATATTTAATTTTTCATATAAAAACGTTTTTTATAAATCGGCAACTTCACTTCTAAGATACAAGGAACTAAAATAAAACGTATCTAAGTTAATTTCACTCACTTCTTAATGTAAAAAAGGAATTACTGAAAATACAAGAGGGAGTCCTCAATAGCTGCGGCACTTGAAATTATTTTAGGCAGGATTATAGTAAATTAATCTATGAGACCTTTGTTTCCATTTTTAGTAGCCATATTTTTGTGCGCCAGAAATACCAAGCGTGTGGTGCGCGTATAGTGGATTCGATTTTATTACTCATCAGGACCTCTACTAGCCTACCCTCAGATTGAAATTATTTCAGATAGGATTAGAATAAATTAATTTATGAGACCTTGGGTGTGGTCAAATATATCAATCGAAAGGGTTTGACAACCTCAGTCGACAACTGCAATTAAATCTCAAATTGGTCAAAAGATGACAGAGCTATAAGCTAAAGGTTTGTTCTTGAAAAAACAACAACAAACAAACTTATCCGTGGCTAATAAAAACTGTAGATAAATTTATTATATTAACATTTCTGACGTCACCTTTGTTGGTCCAGATAATGTGATTATTGCCAAAATATTTTTTCCTGTGTTCACCGAACCTAAGATTATGAGAATCGAAACATTTATTATCTAAAATTAAAATTTCCTGCGTTGTTGGCATTATTATAACCTTGGCTACTAATTTGAAAATGAGCAAATTGAGCATACATCAGTTTGTACAGGAACTTTTGATGTATATTTTATCATAATAGTAAGAATATATTAATATAAATTTGGTTTCATTTAAATTTGCTCGTTGTTAATGTATTATTATCAAAACTAATTTTACTGACGCCCAACGCAACCCAGAAGAAGCTCATATGTAGTGCTTTTATAACATACGTTGTTCCCTAGGAAACCGATCAGCCAACTGTTTGAACACCAAAAAGGGAACCGTTCTCATTGGGCTCTGAACAAATTCAAATAGACTTATTCTGGGCCATTACCGGAGCCGCTCTTCTTCTTTTTAGTACTATGCCATATACTGATTTGGCAATTCTCAGGTCTTTTGGAATATAGCCATGCTAGTCTCGCGCACTTTCACCATGTGACCTTAAGTGTCCAATAAAATCTATGCATTTCCACAGGGATAAGAAGTAGCATAATAAACACCCAGCCATTGAGTATGATATCGTGTGTTTTCGTTCAAAAGACGAGTAAGATGCTAAAGTTGAGCAAGAGTCACCCAATCTTTTCCTGTGCTATTACGTCGCATACAGTAAGACATATATATTATACGGTTGCAGCTAGCTACCATCAACAATAATTTCCACCGTCCTTTCAAGAACAGGTAAAGGATTCTTTATAATCTCGTCTCCATTGGTTCAGAATGCTAGCCTGTGTTATGGGTTTTTGTAATTGTACTGGAATAAATTTACCGCTGAAAGCAGTTAACGACAAAAAAAAAAAGTACGTTTTCAGTGACTAGCGTATATTGAAAAAGCTAAACAAGTTTTTACCACTTCTCTATTTGCCGGATAAGTTTTTGTCACCTCTCTATTGGCAGGATCAGTTTTTGTTACCTCTCTATTGGCCAAGGGGAAGGTCCGGATCAGTTTTTGAATAATTATTTACAACAACCCACCTCCTTGTCATGCTTTGACGCCTGCTGTTTTTATAACCCGTGGCAACTCTCTTTCATCCATTCAATGCTTAAACAATAAGTTTCCTTGAAATAAGGAACTTTAAGAGAAGTTATGCACGATAATGGAGTAGATTAAGTATTCCAGCTGTCTCGCAGTATCGAGTTTAGCTTGTTACAGTTCAACTTCGAGCACATAACTTTCCGTCGATCCTACATACAGCTTCTTTCTTTTTCTTTTATGTTCTGGACTATACAACTTGGTTTCTTCAATAATATTTAATCACAGGCATCTCTCAAAAGCTCATTAACTTTATTTGTTCAATATTTTGATAATATATTTCTAATATTTCACTTGGAGTATATGTCTCTGTAAACTTATGAGTGTTATATTTCCTCTGCTAAATACCGCCCATCTCGTTAAGCTTACGAGCATTTGTGGAAATAGAATTGGGATTTTACTGATGGCTTAAAGGTTAGACGAAAACAACAAAATGAATATGCAACGAAATCTAATCCATTCCGAACAGTACTCGACACGTGCTGCGCGCGAGCCTGGATAAATTTTCGTTCCTTTTGAGCCCCACGCTCTTTCAAATCGACACAGGTGCTCGGTGCATCTTGAGCTGGGAAATATTATCTGGGAAAGCTTGTCTCTCATTATCATCTGTACAGAATAAGAAAGCTAAGCTGATTTCTAAAGACGAAAGAGTACAGCTGAAGTTTCCTAATTTGGTGGTAATAATGGGAGTCTGTTCTCTCTCTTTTTTTATAGGCCTAAACATAGCTATTTGAAGACTAATTATAAACGTACATACTGTAGTTAGTTCTTTCATAACTTTTTTATGATTTGATTTTACATATTACAGTTATGTATTAGTACAGACAAGCTTAAGTCTCTGATACTTTGGGAACAGCACTGGATTGGAAGAAGAGTAGAGATCTGTAGTGTACATACATTTTGAGTGGTAATTTACTTTCTGGAATAAAATATTAGTTAACAAACAGAAAAAAAAATATAGTTAATGGGTAAAGGACGGGAAAAATATCGCTTTGCAAAGCGATGTTTCTGGACAAAAGCAGTTCACTCTTGCCTTGCCTGTATAAAGCTACTGATTAGGCAGTAAAGACATGGTTGTCATTATACTGACCGGTTCGCATTTCAGAAATTCCGTAAATAATATACTTTTTATTGCAACAGATAACTGAATAGAAAAAGTAGTTTGCGCTGTAGAAAACTCAGGAGAAATTATGATTTAGAGTTCTAGTTAACTTAAGGAGATAGCGTTGTTGATGGGATAGCATATTACTTAGGAGATCTGATATAGTTTTTTGTGTAGTGGATAAATTGGGAGTGAAGATTTATAGAATACTCGGAAGAATATGTATTTTTATGTGTAGCAGAAACTCGGGAGAAATTATGATTTTTGACGTAGATAACGTTAGAACAAGCAGTTTTTTGTGTAGTGGGTAACTCGAGATAGTTTACAACTAAAAAACAAATACTGGATCCATCAAAGGTAGATGGATTCCATTAAAAATACCTTTCACGTATGCTTTCCTTTCCTTCTCGTAGGAAAAAAAATTGTACCTATGTTTTAAATGGTTAACTTGGGGGCTATGATACCAGATTTGTAATTAGTGAATTTGGGTTATAAATTTGTGTAGTGGGTAACTCGAGATAGTTTACAACTAAAACAACTGGATCCATCAAAGCAACGCCCGTTGTTTTTTTTTAATCAACTAAATAATGGAGCAGAACTAATATTCGTAAACCTCAGAGTGATCTACGCTATCGTACAGAGGAATCAAAACTGTGTGAAGTTTCGTACGAGGTTGATTCTTTTACAAGTTTTATTTTGAATTCACGAAAATGTTTCTCAATGAATTAACTTGATGTCTATTAACTTTGTTTGGTAAGTTTGTTATTATTTTATTTGTGTAAACTGGTCTTCTCCTATAAGATTACAAACCGAAGAACGTGTATATTTTGGCGTGTTTATCAGTTTGTGCCTATATATTAGCAGCTTATTTTGAAAGTTTCAAAAATCTTGAAGCAGGTTATTAGAGCCAGTATCTCCTTCCTCATCAGGGATGGATGTAGTTTATATATACTTGCGTGTTTTAATCTTCATAACAATAACTATAAATACTGAGCCTATTTTACAATATAAAATTTTGACATCATCTACTGTCTGTATAAAACACATTCTAACCAGTCTTTCGTTATTGTAAAACTTTGATTTTTTTTTGGTGCTACTTATGATATCGAAATTCGTAATTCAGCAAAAGGTCGTACGAAAGTGTTGAACGTTCCCTACACTTTCTATATAAATACACAATTTTTCATAACTGTCTTCTAATACTTGTACACACACACACGTATGTATGTGTATCTATGTGTATATATATACACACACGTACACATATAACAAAAGTTTAGATTCAAGCAGGTGCCTTGTAATTACGACTATCATAAAATAATCATGAGCAACTTGCAAAAATGATCACCAAATTATAAAAGTAGTACAAACGTCTTTTCAGATCTGTTTTCTATTGAATAAATAAATCACAGAACTCAAATAATGGCGAGTACATTTCTGTTCATGTGTGAATACTGGTAAGAAAAACTAACTCGTGTAATGCAGTAATGTAGCGTGCTACAATAATAATGTCTATTTATTTGAAAGACTATTATAATAATTGCTAGTTATAGGATTATACTGACAAATAAATTATAGATATTTTCATCTTCAAACTCTGGTTAAATAGGTCCTTCCATCAGTGATGGTACAATTCTATTATTATCTTCATTTTCATTATCTGTTTATCTTTGTGGCCATGTGACTAAATTTATCGATATTTAACGAAGATCAACAGAACGATAAATCAGCAAAACTGGTATGAACTTGTTAAATTATTCAATTTTGGTTAATAAAAAAGAAGAACGTCATGGTTCATGGAAAGAGATGTAAAATGAGAAATAATAATTTGATGTGATATTAGATCCTATCATAAAAGCGACCAGGCGTGGCCGCATTGTTAACGTGTCAGGCTGTGATCCGAGGGTCCATGGTTTATTTCCCGTTGTCAAAAAAATTCGCTCCACACTTTGGAGATGTGGGTGCGTTATACGAATAACGGTCGGATCCAACGGCACTGTTCGATTAGAGTTGTTGACTAACAAAATTAAGGACGGATAGTACAAAAGGGTCTTATGATGCGAATATCTGAAGATAAAATGAAAATATTATTATTATGTTCATCAAGTTTTCTTATTATCAGCATTTCTGGAGATAACGTCTCTCGAGTCCATCTGGTTTACCGTTTTAAAAACCGATTTGATAAATACTGTGGTATTATAATATAAGTGGTTTATTCAGTTCTCACAAGACAATCGTTGTAGGAGAGAATAGGCTAATAGCTCTATTTATACTCCATATTAAAGAAGGTGTATCGTTATTTCACCCATAGCAAGAATTAAGTGTCATTCATTTTAATCGTACATAAAAATAAGATCGTATTCATTTTGATCATAAAATCTATCATGGACATTTTTTTACATTTTTTTTTTACTTTGGTTACAACAATGTATTAGGTCGTCAAGAAATTAATGTCGCGTT
>NW_013666934.1:80888-81660 GCF_000517525.1 Limulus polyphemus
GAAAACTCCATAAAGAAGGTGTTTGAGTGTCTCACGAACTCTCCGATGATCATCGTTTCCAACGTGTGAACGTTGCTTCGTCTCTTTTGGCGCGTGAACCATTTTTGGACTGAATAGTCACCGGTGATGAAAAATGAATTCTCTATGCGAATATTAAACGCCAAAAGCAATGGTTCAGTCCTAGACAAAAGCCACTTTTGACCCCAAAACCTGGACTCCATCCGCAGAAAGTAATGCTTTGTATTTGGTGGGACATCAGAGGAGTAATTCATTTCGAATTCTTCAATCCACAGCCAATCGTCAATGCAGAGATCTATAGTCAGCAACTGGAACGTTTACATTAAGCCCTTCATCAGAAACGCCTTTCCATTCGTCAATAGGCCTGGCATGGTCAGGTGTTTAGGGCGCTGGACTCCCAATCTATGGGTCGCGGGTTCGAATCCCTGTAACACCAAACATGCTTGCCCTTTTAGCCGTGGGGGTGTTATAATGTAATGGTCAATCCCACTATTCGTTGGTAAAAGAGTAGCCCAAGAGTTGGCGGTGATGACTAGCTGCCTTCCCTCTAGTCTTACACTGCTAGCCACAGATTGCCCTCGCGTAGCTTTTCGCGAAATCCATAACAACCAAACCATTCGTCAATCGGAAAGGTGTTCTTCGTTTCCACGACAATGCACGTCCACATATGGCACGTTTGACGCAACACAAGATTATGGGGGTTGGGAAGTTCTTCCTCACCCACCATATTCTCCAGATATGGCACCATCAGATT
>NW_013666934.1:82660-87462 GCF_000517525.1 Limulus polyphemus
GATTGTAAGCTGGAAAAGCATCATCGATAAGAATGAAGACTATTTCACCTAATAAATATTGAGTTTTGATATATAAGTTGTTCGGGTTTTTTCATCTAAAAAAAAGCGACATTAATTTCTTGACGATCTAACAGAAACAGCATTTACATAAAAAAAAAGATTTGCTATGTAAGCGATTTATGACTTGATTAAACACAAGTGTTATCATTAGTACTGCTTTCCTTCAGGAGCGGGCGTGGCCTGTAGTTAATTTGCCGGACCGAGGTTCCATGGTAGATGCTCCCTGGTCGCAAAATCACGTTCAGGCCATGGCTGTGTTATAAGAGTGATGGTCACATTCGACTATTTTATATTAGTAGCTCAAGTCTGGCGGTAGATGCTGCCTTTTCTTACAGTCTTGTCATTTCAATGTTAAAAACAGCTGTCGTAGCTTTACGCGAATATCCAAAAACAAATCAAATATTTCCTTCAAGACAACGTTAGACCTCCAGCACTAAATGCTGACAATATTTGACCATTAGAGTTTTAAAAAGGAGCATGGGGAGACATTAACGAAAACATTTTTTTTTTTCAGATAAATAAAATATTTACTGAACGTAGATAATTGACAGTACATAAAAAGGCCATTACACTTACGTTAAACATGTACTTTTCTTTATTAGCAGACATGTCTTAGAGATCCCAATATTAAACATGTGTTATAAATAATTCATTATTAAATTCCTCAGTAAACGTTTGCTTATTTGGAGATACCCAGGCTGAAGGCATAATTAATTAATTCATTTGATGAAAATGGTGCCAGAAAACAGAAGCAAAACTGCACTTAAATATGTGCACTGTTTGTTGTGAAAGAACACAGCAAATATTCAGTAGTTATTCCGAACTGGGAGTATTTTTGTTCAAATTCAGTGTGTAACTGTGCTATACATATACTCACAGAGCTCTTT
This sequence comes from Limulus polyphemus, assembly GCF_000517525.1. Classification (NCBI taxonomy): domain Eukaryota; kingdom Metazoa; phylum Arthropoda; class Merostomata; order Xiphosura; family Limulidae; genus Limulus; species Limulus polyphemus. The sequence goes on from NW_013666934.1 coordinate 83,608, forward strand.
TGATTCATGTAACTCTGCTAGATGCATCATAGTCACAGAGCTCTTGTGGTTGTTCTATGTAACTGTGCTAAAGATATTATAGTCACAGAGCTCTTGTGGTTGTTCTATGTAACTGTGCTAAAGATATATCATAGTCACAGAGCTCTTGTGGTTTTTGTGTGTAACTGCTAAAGATATATCATAGTCATAGAGCTCTTGTGATTTGTGTAACTTTGTAAGATATATCATAGTCACAGAGATCTTGTAATTCTTGTATGTAACTGTGCTAAAGATGTATCATAGTCACAGAGTTCTTGTGATTGTTGTGTGTAACTTCTAAAGATGTATCATAGTCACAGATCTCTTGTGATTGTTGTGTGTAACTGCTAAAGATATATCATATTCACAGAGCTCTTGTGATTTGTGTAACTTTGCAAGATATATCATAGTCACAGAGCTCTTGTGATTGTTGTATGTAACTGCTAAAGATATATCATAGTCACAGAGCTCTTGTGATTGTTGTGTGTAACTGCTAAAGATATATCATATTCACAGAGCTCTTGTGATTTGTGTAACTTTGCAAGATATATCATAGTCACAGAGCTCTTGTGTTTGTTGTGTGTAACTGCTAAAGATATATCATATTCACAGAGCTCTTGTGGTTCTCGTTTGTAACTATGTTAAAGTTGTATCATAGTCACAGAGTTCTTGTGATTCATGTATGTAAAAGTATAAAAATATTTTAACTCAGTCTTCAAATTTAGCTAATTTTTATCATCATTCGATTCTTGCCCTAAAATTTCTTTGCCATTTGAAAAGTACGTTTAGAAAAAATGTATAGCTTTCCTTCACCTGAAATGTTTTTTTTTTTATTTACTAACGATCATGCAAATTTCTAATCGATTACAAATGTAATTGCAGTAGTTTTTGCCATGAGTGAATGTTTAATATGAAACATTGACTATTTATGCAAATATGGATTAAGATGCAAGTGAAGTATTGGTGTTATCTGGTTTTCGTTATGATCTGTCACTTGTGATATGTGTACATTTTTAACGATGCAGATTTTCATCAGTTTTTTTTTTTTTCATTCAACCCAGAGTAATTAAAAATAACACTAGGTAGAAACAAAACCACGCTTAGAGTGGTGTGTTTTAATGCTATCCATTGAAACACAACTACATTGAGGTCGTGATGTTTAACTTTAAAGGTACCAACTACATTGAGGTCGTGATTTTCAAGTTTAAAGGTACACAAGTACATCGAGGTCGTGATTTTGAAGTTTAAAGTTACACAACTCCATTCAAGTCGCAATGTCTACATTTAAAAGCAAACAACTATATTCAGATCGCGATGTCTAAGTTTAAAGACACATTTCTTAAAACAAAGCTTGTTATGTTACTTGCGTTAGGGTCGCACTCTAGCATCAGCCATTTTGGGGTAGGTAGTTTTCCAAAAGACCCAAGACCATAAGTAAATATAACCTCGCAGATAAACAACAGTTTTTTTTTAATTTACTGTATAACATTCTGAAGAACAATGCCACGTGCTCCAACTGTTTAACCTCCCTCTTCCCTTTTGTTTGTTAAGTGTTAGTGTTTGTAGTCTACGTCGAACGCTCAGAAAGAAGGTAAGTACTCCACCGCCTAAAACACCCTCACTTCCCGTTACCTGTGTAAAAATTGGGACTCATCTTTGACTCACCGCCTCATGCACACAATTACTTGTATAGGACACCCTACAATTTTGTGGCATTTATTGTATCGCAGGCTCTGCTAGGCTTTGTATGATTACGGTTGAGTAATACAGTTTTCTCCGAGACAGCTGGACAAGTCAGAAATTGTAAATTACTCTTAGTTTTTTTATTATTATTATTTTGCTGTTTTAATGCGATGCTCATTCTTCCCAAGTAACCTTTATCTAGAAACTGGGGAACTTACCGACAAGAGTAATATAATGACCATGTGTTTTAGCATTAAAGACATAGTTATATATCACAAAGTTAGGATCTTGGAAATGTAACTGATTTTTTAAAATTATTTAGTGATACGATCCAGTAGAAGTTAGAACTTTAGGTTGCAAAACATGCAATACTGCATTTTGTTTCTTGGTCACAGTATATTTAATCAAAGCGGGTAGTTGTGACAAACCAGATGTATGAAATAAAAATATTCCCATTTTTTCTATTAAATCGTGAAATTACCTCCAAGTCTTTCGTGTGATTTTAAAATAAATTACATATGGCATCACGGTGCCTTTAAGTCATTTCCTGTTTGAGTATAGAGCAACATAAAATATAACTTTGAGGAATATTCAGCTTTTTAACGGTGATCATATTAGTTATCCTTTTTTGTCCTGATCGCTAAAAAAAAAAGAAATGACCAAAAATAACGTAATATTGAAAATAAAATGTAATGTATTCCTTTTAAATATTATCAAATCTTTAACATGGTAAATTACTACATAGTGCTCAACATGTATTAGATTAAAGTTGCAAATTCTCGAGTGTTGAAACGGTTCAACATGGCTGCTGCATAATTTGATTTTGTTCAAGCGAAATTTTAATTCGTTTCTTTATATACAAAGAAAATAAGAGAAATGCATGGATATTCCGCTTTATTATTTTGACACAATTACTTGTAAATTATGTGTACTTTATTGTCTGTTCTTTGTAGAAATATAATTCCTTTGAAAAGGTATATAGAAAAAGGTTTTCAGAATCAGACCATCGTTTTGATTTTCAAACCTCTCAAATTGTAATTAACAAAATCAACGTGTTGTGACATCAGGAAAGAATTATTTTTTCATTGTTAATTTACCTCCAAAAGGGACTGGGTTGTAGCTTTGTGGTTATCCTGCCCGAACTGTGAATCAGAAGGTTCATGATTCGTGATCCGTTGTCATAAAACTCTGTCTTCATGTTGGGGTTATTGACACGTTATATAAAACTTAACGGTCAAATTCCACAATTCGGGCACATAAAAGTTGGCAGTGGGTGCTGTTGACTGGCTCCTCTCTCTCTAGTCTATCATTTCAAAAGTAGGGACTATTCGGGCACATAAAAGTTGGCAGTGGTTGCTGCTGACTAGCTCCCCTCTCTCTTGTTTGTTTGTAATTAAGCACAAAGCAACATAATGGGCTATCTGTGCTCTGCCTACCACGGGTATCGAAACCCGGATTATAGCGTTGTAAGTCCGCAGAAATACCGCTGTGCCACTGGGGGGCTCTCTAGTCTATCAGTCCAGAAGTAGGGACAGCTATGCACAGATAGCACTTGTGTAGTTTTGCGCGAAATTCCGCAATAAACTCTTCAAAATTTCAAATGTCAGACAGGCCTGTTTCCAAAAAACAGTTTTCATGCGGTAATTAAACTGGAAAACGCAGGTGTGGACAAGACTAGTTCCAGAATAAAACTCTTTGCCTGGAATTACTAGTAACATTCCCTTTGAAATATGATATACTAGTATACTACTTGACGTACGCGTTCAACGCATGGAGAAGACATAGAGGGAGTGCGTGGGGGTGGGTGGTGATATCCTAACATCGACCCCCACCATCACCATATTAATCATGTTAGGAGGTCTGGTGACAATCGGTTGAGTCTCCAGTTGTAATTGAACATACACAACATGCTGTTGTAGTTTTACATGATAAACAAGGGTGAAAGATGAAAATGTTTAGGTCACGATTAGACTACCATAACACGTATGCGTTTTCTCAAGAGCTTAAATGCGCCTTCCTTGACACGAAGTGACCATTTTATGACACATTATAACACTTCTTGATCACGTGATTATTCAGTTACGTCATCTTCCCACCAAACATGCTCGCCCCTTTCAGCCGTGGGGGTATTATAATGTGACGGTCAATCCCACT
>NW_013666934.1:88374-113150 GCF_000517525.1 Limulus polyphemus
TATTAGTTGGTAAAAGAGTAGCCCAAGAGTTGGCGGTGAGTGGTGACAGCTAGCGCAGATAGTCCTCGTGTAGCTTTGCGCGAAATTCAGAAACAAACAATACGTCATCTTTGATTCAGGCAACACAATTTCACAAGTTTTTCTCGAAAAGTCGTAGTTATTAATTTTCTCGATAGTTAAGCTAATAATTTAATAATCGCAGTTTAACGGAATTCACTTAAAATGATAAAATAGTACACGCTTAGCTTACTTCCGAGTATGTTGCTTTACTGGTATGTCACAACACCGTTGCTGGTAATTTTCTTTAATGTGTTTAAATATATTATTCGTTTATATTCGTCCCACATTTATGTCGTATCTGTAATATTATTAGTGCTCTAAAAACATTCACATTTAACCAACACTTATCGTTTGCAGAAAGTCGTAATTTATGATGACTTCATGACATAATATTTGTTATGTGTGTGTGACCTTGCTGTTCAAATTATCTTAAAATATCGATCTGACATATCTCTTTTCTACTGCATTAACAATGATAGTGAGATTATCCTAAAATATCACCTTGATTTTTCACCTCCCCTACCTTTCGTTTTTTAGCTCGGCATTTTTGATACTTCTTATTTTTTATAGTTATTTATCCCCTAATTTGTTTTGACTTAATTTACTTCAGCCCGTTTGTTCCTCACTCGGGGCCAGGCTTGGGCGAATGGATGGTGTGTTGGGTTGCGGATTGAAGGGTCCAGCGTTCGAGACGTACAGCCATTAAACACATTCCACACTTTTAACTGTGTACGTATTATAATAATAGCAATCAATCCCATTATTTGCTTCATAGAGCCTTGTGTTGGCGGGTGCTGCTGACTGACTAGGTGGTCTGTAGGTCCTAGTTACTGACAGCAATAGTTGATTGAACCCTGAGGGGTTCTGATCTTGTCGTTTAGCCCACGTGCAAGTGAAGTGCGGGTCAGATTGAAAATTTCAGCTCTTAACCTGTAATAAAAATAGTGTATTACTGTTTGTTCTTGAAGCAGCTTGTAATTCGATGTCCAGATGTTGTATGTAACTTTCATATCACTCGTATAACAAAAACATTTCAATAAATTTTACACTAAATCACTAATTGTTCTAAATTTCTGACCAAGATTAAAAAAAAAGAACATTATAAAAACATTGTTTTTCACAGTTGTTAACATCTTTATTTATTTTTATTTTTCAGACAGTAACAACGTGTAAGAATTAGAGAAAACAAGAAAGATAAGTCCCCATCTTTTCCATGAAAGACATGGGTAGTGAGATGACCCGCTCTGCACATCTCACTATCTTGTCTTTGACGGAACAGTTGGAAAAGTTCTGGCGAATGAAGAGTCATTAGAGCGTGAGAATAAATTTTTTATGGTAAGTTCATTGTTAAATTGACATGTCGTATATTTAAAAAAAAAGGGTTATTGAAGGATGTAATAGAGTTACTGATTTTATAAATATTAATGATGAACTAACGTTAATAACTCTGAAAGGTTTGTTTGTTTGGTTTATGCAAAGTTTCTAAGGCTATATGCCTCCCATCGTTACTTTTAAACTGCCGACTACAGAGAAAGCAACCCATCGACAGCACCAACCGCCAACTCTTGAGCTACTATTTACCAATGAATAGTGGGATTGACTGCTTCATTATAACGCTCCAATGTTCGGCTCTGGGAAGTGTGAAAGGATCCGATGTATTAAGTTTTATTATGTTGGTAATGTTGATAAGAAAAACTACTTTAATAACTCAAAAAGAAACAGATGAATTACATTTGCTGATGTTGGTAATTTCGATAAGAGAGAGAGTCCAAATCATTTTGACTGGACGTCGATCATGATTTCATTGATAGAATTGGAGAGAACACGATAAAGAAATTGAGAATCACCAAAAGTTTTATTTTTATCCATTCCTGATGCAAAGTAAAACTAGGCTTAGTAAAACGTATGAAGCAAACTCTCGTTGCTTTTCTTAACTAAATTAATCTCTAGCATAAACGTCATAACTAGCTGATGTTTGATACACGGTAAGATGAAAGTATTGATTTATTGGAACTCTAGTTCACAGTGGACATTATTAAACCAGAAAAAGGTCTCAGTATATATGTTTATATAAACAGCCTGTTCTAGCTTTAAGTTGTATTAACTATTGTATCTATGTAACTTTGGTTTGATTTTTAACACGTTTTAGGTGAATGTTTGTATTAAGTATTGAATTTATGTAACTTTGGTTTGATTTTTAACACATGTTTTAGGTGAATGTTTGTATTAAGTTTTGAATTTATGTAACTGGTTGAATTTTTAACACATGTTTTAGGTGAATGTTTGTATTAAGTTTTGAATTTATGTAACTGGTTGAATTTTTAACACAGGATACTCTGGGTTTATATTTGCAATATATATCTACTGGTTCAATGTAACATCAATTTTTGACACAACGTGTTCTGAGTTTATGTTTATTTTAACACTATTGAATTTATGCAATTTGGTTTAGGTTTTTGGATAGCGTGTCGTGAGTTTTGTTTGTATTATCTCTTTTGGATCTGTGTAACTTCGGATTTATTTTTACCACAACCTGTTCTAGGATTCTGTTTATATTGATTATCGTATCGATTCTATCTAATTTTGTTTTCATTTTTGGGACAACATCCTATGAGTTTGTGTTTCTATTAACTCTGTTGGATCTACTATGACACATTTGTTTATGTATTTTTGCTTGACGTTTATTTTTTTGCTATTCAGTTTCGATTTTCTTTCAATATTTAAAACTTGATCACTTTGTTCCAAATATTCAAGTATTAAAATCAATATATGTCTATCTGTCTTAAAATCTGATAGAAATCGAATATAACCTACACTTCGTCTTTGTAGCAAAGCTCTGGTTAGAAATGCTTTTTGTGGAGTGATGGAAAGCTTAACGGTGACTTTCAGCCATCAAAGAGACTGTGAAATGTGTGTATCTGTTTCATATATCACAGCCACCTTTGATGAGCTGGAAGCTATTAGCATTCACCGGGATCACGTGACTCCCAAGAAAAGCAAATAGGCAGAGGACAAACCTTTGAGAATGTTTTCAATTAATGAATAAAAAAGAAAAAGCTCACTTATTAAAATATTTCAGGGTAAATATTGTTAAACTATAATGAAAAAAATTTCTTGGAAAGAAGAAAAACCTTCCAATAGATCTGTGTTTATTGATTTGGCGACGGGTTTTAGCTTAGCATTTTATGAATAATAATGCTATACTTTAATAGCTTTATATAGCGATTTCAAGAAATATACTGTGTAAACACATTTTTTATACATATAAGATTATGTCACACGTGAAGAAAACAAACCATTAAGTTTACTTCTTAAAAACTTAGTTCGTAACTGGCCATGTGGTTAGGGCGCTCGTTTCGCAATCTGCTGGTCGCGGGTTCGAATCCTCTTCCCACCAAAGATGCTCGCCCTTTCAGCCGTTGGGGCGTTGTGATGTGACGGTCAATCCCACCATTCGTTGCTAAAAAAGTTGGCGGTGGGTGTTGATGACTAGCTACCTTCCTTCCAGTCTTTCACTGTTAAATTAGGGGCGGCTAGCGCAGATAGCCCTCGTGTAGCTTTGCGCGAAATTCATAACAAACAAACTAAAGTGCGATTACTTAGGTTTTGGTGTATTCTAGGATTATAAAATCTGGTTAAAAACTGTTAATACTTCAGGTTTTGGTGTATTCTAGGATTATAAAATCTGGTTAAAAACTGTTAATACTTCAGGTTTTGGTGTACTCTAGGATTATAAAATCTGGTTAAAAACTGTGAATACTTCAGGTTTTGGTGTACTCTAGGATTATAAAATCTGGTTAAAAACTGTGAATGCTTCAGGTTTTGGTGTTTTTTTTGTTTAAAACTGTAAATACTTTAAGATAATAGCCCCAGTTTGAATGTAACACGATTAAAATCAAATCAGTTCACGATCTTGACGTCAAAGTTCAAGGTTAAGGCCTTAGTTCAATATACAACTTAACCACTGATTTCAAGTATCTCCTGATCGCCAAAATTGCTGTGATCTGTTTGCAAGTGAAATCATATCACAGCCATCTTGACGACTCGTGGGATAGCCACTGTATCTCCAACGTTTTTCCCACTGAATATTTTAGCATGAGAAGATAATACGAGGGATAGAATTTTTGTTTTAAGACTGATCATATGTCAAGTGCAGAGTGTTATAACATGAAAAGATAACACAACTAATGTTGACTTGTGTATTTCTTCAGATAATTCTCCGTTTTAGTTACAGATAAATATGTTATCAGCAAGTAGGTTCATTTTAACACTATTAATGGTAATAATGGGGAGATATAGTGATATGCCCGGAAATATTAAGAGAATAATACTGTGCAAAGTTACTTCCACTATGAAACCTATGTAGTATGGTAAAGACTATGTTGTACTGTGAGTTCTGTAGCAACAAATTCCAGTTACATTGTCAGCTGTTTAGCATATGGCATCATAGCTATTTGTCACGTAGTCTAGCTTGTATCTCTTCATAAGAAATACATTCTAAATATCAGGACTTAAATAATCTGTTTTTCATGTATTGTCATCCGTACTATCTCTCATTTAAAAAATATACCTTAATTTTCGGTATAACTATTTAGTATTCTGTTAAGTTCAAGTTAATATTGCTTGGAACTGCAGTTCATTCATTGGTCGCTAGACGAATGAAAATAATTGTTTTGAAGACAGAAAGTCTGTAAATTTGTACATTGTTTTATTGACATCATCTTCACCATGAACATCATGAAAAACCATGAAAATCAAAAGTGATGAACTAAGCCATGGTCAACAACCTTTTAAAGTTGATGAAGAAAGGGAAGCTGGATGTTTGAAGTTGAACCCGCCCCACTCACAAAGTGACTGTTATATGTAGAGCTAGTTTTCATATCACAGCCAACTTTGATGAGTGAGGAGGGTAAATGGAAACACTTCAGTTGCTGCTGGTTATAAGAACAAGGTTTTGGTTGGTTTTGTTTGTTTGTTTGCATTCCAAATTAAAGTTGAAATTGTGTTTTAAAACATGTACTTATTTTTTGCTAAATAGTAAACTTATGTTTAAATTGATTATTACATAAAAAAAACAATAATCAAACATGAAAGAGAAGTAAACATGCTACCCAGTAAAACCAAAACCACTAACCATTTTAAAGATTCATTCTGACTTAGATAGTGGACGATATCGGTGGAGAGGATAAAAGGTAGTACACATTAGCGATCCTTCGTTGTGTTTCCCGCCACAGGCACTCCAACTTCAAGTTCTATTGAACGTGCTTAGTAATACTCCTCTTAAAATGCTCATATGTTAACAGTAGGTGGTATTAAAGTCCATGTTTTGAGGGTGGTGGAATGGATATATATTATTATATCCATACTTAATAGTTTATTCAAATAATTGATAAGAAAAGATAAATAAGAGCAAGGTATACACGTGTTTAGTAGAATAATTGATAGGATGAGATAATTACTGAAAGGGTGTAACCTTAAGATATATTTTTCGAGATTTTTTTAAAGTTTTGATTTTACGAAGTCCTTCAAAGTATCGTGACTTTTTATGCTCATTAAGGTACGTATTATTATAAAATTACTATATATTCAGGAATTATTGATAGTAAGTAATGAAATGGACTGACGTACGTTAGAATTATTCAAGTTTTAAAATATTTAACTTCCTAAATCAGTAGGATAAGGTATAATAAGAGGATTGATTTGGCTCACTTGATATGAGAACCTACTTCAGTTGTTAAACACTGAAGTTTTTTCTCACTAAGGCTTCTTCGGGAATTTTCAGTAAAATTATTGAGATTTTTAGTGTGTATTGCTGTGGAAGTTTACGACTGACAATTTGTTTATTCTCAAGTGCAAAGCTACACAATGGGCAATCTGCGCTGTGCTTACCGCGGGTATCGAATTTCGACTTTTAACGCTATAAGCCCTTAGGCTTACACGTGAAAATACCCTGTTTGGGAACAGTTTATACAACATTGCCGTTGTTGCTCGTGCTGTATGACAGATGGCTCCATCTTGTTGAAACCACAATTCTGGTTGATGACAAGCTCGGAAGGAGCAATATTAACACCAAGTTCTCGATGGTATACTCTTTGAGCTCCATGCATTTTTGAAATAAAGCTCAACAACAAAAGAAAGCTGTTGGATTGTCCACCTGTTCACCATTAAAATTAGAATTTTCACTTGGAAAACAATAGACAATGTTTTTCATTAGTACTTTGGAAAATCTAACTGTCGTATTGGCCTTATAAGACGATGTTTTTTTTTTATTAATAATTAGGTTTTAAAATTCATAGTCGCCTTATAATCGTGGCTGACCACAGGCCCCTTCCCCTCTACTCTAGCCTGTCGCATTCCCGAATGTCCAGATAACAGGTGTTCGTTCAAGGTAATTGCTAATTCTTGCAACTAATCCACCTGCAGGCTGTTCAGTTACAGTATTAATTTTTCGAACGTAAAACAAGGATGGTATTACCCCCATTTTTTTTTCTTTCCCATGGATTCTGAAAATAGGGTCGCCTTATATTTGAGATCGCCCTATAATCGATATATATAAAATTCCTACGCTTCGTTTGATGGACCCCATACATATCTACGTACATATGTATAAAGCAACTTTTTCAGACCACACGACCAAGAACAAAAAGTGTCACATAATAAGAGATGGGTATCTGCGGATATAAGACACACACATTTGTAGGGATACACAGTCTATCAGATTTAACCTCTATTCAAAGCCTCGCATATGAAAAAAATACAAAAACAAATCATTAAGAGCAGATACATTGCTCAATCCCACATCACACGTCGAAATTTACTATTCACCGTATGCAACCAGTAGTTCTTAAGAAAACGGAATACAATTAAAGAATAAACAAATATTATTATGCTCTCTTTTCATTTAGACGTTAAAACTAATACACACATAAAAAAGTTGATCGAAAATCTCCTTCATTTACAAAATTTGTGCTTGTTGATATTATAATCTCAACTTGTACAAAATTTCTCATATTTGTAACGTTTATTTGTATCAATTAAACAAAACATTACAACGTTGTAATGTTTTGTACAAGAAAGTGTGTCATTTTCTCTTTGTATGTATGTAAAATAATATTTATTTGTTGGACGTAAACAAACTCTGTTTGCATTTCTGTCCATCGCTTCTCCACTTGCTTGCTAATTTAGCCAAACCTGGCCCAATGGTTAACGCGCCAGGCTGTGGTTCTGAGGTTCCAAGGTTTGTGACACTGAACACAATCGCATTTCATCTTCAAACTGTGGATACTTTATAAGAGTAACAGTCAACCCCATTATTCGTTTCAAAATCGGATAAAGCCTTGTCACAGCAGATGCTGCTGGCTGGCTGTTTTCCTTCTGGTCAGTAATTCAAAATTAAAGAAGGCTACATCTAGACAGATGGACTGGCCATAGGTGGTCTCTAATCTTTCCGGTAACTTCCATAAGGAGACGTTCAGGTTGAAAATGCCAATACAACATACTTAATAAATTGAATACAGTTTGCCAAGCAGACTGGAATATTACGTAATTTCAATTCCAATTACTTGAGTTTTAAAATTGTTAAATAATTTACTCCTATAAGCACAAACAGTAACAAGTAATTTAAGCCGTTGTTCTTTCGGGCTAATAAAAATAGGAGAGTAGCGGTTTCGGGTAGTTGCTCGCACAAATTTATTTATTTTTAAGATTTAAAACAATAAATATTAACCGAAAGATCCTGTGTTTCATATATAACCAATAAAATCTTTTTTGAGCAAAATAAAGGCCTGAAAACGAAAAGAAATTTTTCTTAAGTATTTGAAAAAGCTACTAAAAACTGATATATTACCAATGTTGCATTAAATTTCCTAAAGTGAAGAACTTAGATAGTGTTGTTGTTTAAATTATTGACAAATAAATAACTCCATCCTCTCCGGTGACTCGGGGACAAATCTGTGAGCTTATAACGCTAAATATTGGGTTTCAATACCCACGGCGGGCAGAGCATTTATAGCTCACTGTGTAGCTTTGTGCTCTTAAAAAGCTAACAAACATATATAGAATTAAAGATAAAACAATCACTGTCAGACTTAACGAGAGTTAAAATGGCGAAGCCTCTTGTTATTGGTTAAAAATTCTAACAAACATATATAGAATTAAAGATAAAACAATCACTGTCAGACTTAACGAGAGTTAAAATGGCGAAGTCTCTTGTTATTGGTTAAAAATTCTAACAAACATATATAGAATTAAAGATAAAACAATCACTGTCAGACTTAACGAGAGTTAAAATGGTGAAACCTCTTGTTATTGGTTAAAAATTCTAATCTGTTTTATCTTTCAATTTATGCAAATAAGAATGTTGAAAACCTGTGTATTATCATGTGGAGTCACATTAAAAAAAATCAAATACTATGTTTTTTAAACATTAAATCTGAAATGCGGTGAGGGTGTGTTAAAGTTTAATAAGTCCCTGAAGCTGACTTTGTCTCTTGGAGCTGATGATTCAAATATAATTATGTTTCCAACAAAACCTGTCTTATTATTATTATACACTGTTCGTTTCTTATTACACTTTTTGCCCACTGAGTGATTTATATTCAATGAAGTAAATTGTTGCAAAGCGATATTTTTCTCTTTGCTACTTTTTCCTTGCAATGGAAATATTTTTTTAAAGAGCTTGTTAAAATATTAGCATTTTGATATAGTGCATCCATGGTTTTTAATATAGTTTCTTGTATAAACTTTCAATCTTATCACACGACGTTGGTGTAATTTAACTTGTGGGCCTGTGAGTTTTTAATATTTTACCTTTTCCTAACGCCTGTACATGACTGGTGGTTTTACTGTTCAAGTTCCACGTGCTTTTTTACTATGTTAGTTTTTAGTTTACTACAGTATATGTGGAACAATAGTTTCCATAGTTATAAATGTACAGAAGTTTTCTATATTTCGGATTATGGATTTAGAAAATGGGCTTTAACTCAATGGTTTGTTTTATTGGTGATTTATCAGTCGTTTTTTTTATTAGATATTTCTTTTACATGATGCTGACAAAAAACAACACGGACATGTGATATGAGAAGTGTTTGCTTTCTACATGGATATCTTTTTATACACGCATTTTATGTAAAATGAAAACAAAAAAAAACAAAAACTTCCGTACGGCCAAACACTGAACTGAGTCAACCTTGTTTAAGACTGGGAATAGTCCAGTAATTAACGTGTTTCATATATATCGTGTTGCAAGGATCAGGATCTGAAAGATTGCTACGTTCAGCTTTGGCTGTGTGTGGGTGGAGTGGGGACCAACTGTCTACCTACCTTTAGGTCAGCAATTCTAAAATTAAGGATATTTATACCTGAACCTAGATGTACTTGACAAGGTTGTTTATCCCACGTGTCCTTTAATTTAAAACACGAAATCGTTAAAGTATATTACAGTAGCAGCTATTTTGTTGTCTTTTTTTTTGTTTGTTTTTTACCATGAAAGATATGAGATTAAATTAAAAACATTAATGACATTCTAGAAAACTTTAGTTTTAGTTTAAAAAAGAGGGAGGGAAAGAAAACGTAAAGTTGTATAAATCGTATTTTGTTCATGCACGTTTCCAGTGACGGATCTAGGCCTAGGCGAATCAGGAAATCGCCTAAGGCTTGCCAGTGCTGAGTTCGCGCCGACCGCTCGGCATGGCCTATGGGTGGTAATTACTTCTACCACCATATGATACAAGCATTATTAACGTTCGGGAATCGGGTGTTGTCTCTATTGTGCGTCTTAAGGTATTGACGGAACGACAATGTATTAAGATTCAGTTGTTACTAAGACATTTGTATTACTGTAAGAATATTTGTTATAATATCTATAGTAAAAAAACAAAACAAAATGACTACATGCAACTGATCGTAATTTCTCTAGTCAATGGCGTTGCTAGAAAATTTTCCGGAGTGGAGCAAAACATTTGAAATTTTCCAGTTACCAGGTATGTGTAATATGCGTTGCCAAACTTCTGCAGGTACTGGTAACACTTTCCAGCTGATCGAAGAGGACGATTTTCTGTTAATATTTTGTGAAATTTCTGAATTTTTTTTTATCACCACAGCTTTCCAAGGGTACGATTACTCCCACCTAAATAGCTAAGCCACTGTCTTTAATGTATGTATTTGAAATGAGAGAAAAGTAAGTGAACCTCATTAAAAACACAACAAGGTAAGTGCTAGTATTGCATGGAGCACTGTAAAATAGTGTTTAAGTTGCTAGTAGGACATGGGACATTGTAAAATAGTGCTTAAGTGCTAATAGGGTATGGAACATTATAAAATAGTGCTTAAGTGCTAATAGGGCATGGGACATTGTAAAATAGTACTTAAGTGCTAGTAGGGCATGGACACTGTAAAATAGTGTTTAAGTGCTATAGGACATGGGACATTGTAAAATAGTGCTTAAGTGCTAATAGGGTATGGAACATTATAAAATAGTGCTTAAGTGCTAGTAGGGCATGGGACATTGTAAAATAGTGCTTAAGTACTAATAGGGCATGGGACATTGTAAAATAGTGCTTAAGTGCTAGGGCATGGGACATTGTAAAATAGTGTTAAAGTGCTGATAGGGCATGGGACATTGTAAAATATGCTTGAATACACATGGGCCCACGTGAAAAGAAATTATTAACTAATACGTTTCTTCAGTTGGCAAAAAGAGTCAGAAAATAGATTATATATATATATATATATATGTTGACCATTAACTTCAGCAGTTCAAGGACGTTCAGGTGGGCGTTTCATGTTGTATGTTGTCTTTTAACTTGTTTAAACGGAGGTCATGTACAATAGAGGGCGATAAAAAAAAGGTGAAGGGGACATTTTTATAAATATCCATTAGTTTGTTTATTTTTTATTTAAAATACGTGTTTAATACTTCCTTTGTGTACGCCCTGTTCTTTAATCAACATATTTATGTTTATATATTATATTACTTTATTGTCAAGTTTTTGTGTGTGTTCATTTACATGTGGTTGTTCCTTTTAAGTGTTCATTAAATCTTGTTTTTAGAATTCTAATACTTTCACCAATATATTTAGATTCATAATTTATTCAGTAAATTGGCTAGATAACCCATTTGTGCAGTCTTCGTTATTGTAAGTTTTCTTAGTCAAGCCTTTATTTTGTGTCCAAGCTTTTGTAGGAATTTCGTTTCATTATCTTCATTGTTGTTTGTTTATTTCTTCCATATTCTTCCCTCTTGTTTCCTACGTATGGAATAATTTCTGTTATTTGTTTATTTTATATCTTTCTCTTTATTCCCTTGTGTATTTCGTATGTTTTCTTTTGCTCTCTCTTTTCCAAGTTCGTACTAAAACTAACGTTTACGAGAACCAAGAATATCATTAAAAAGATTAGGACAATTAATGTAAGCGCAAAAAATGGTTAGAAGATTTATAGTTGTAAGCAATATATTCTTTAAAACGTTACTACTTATTCGCTCTACACACGTCTAAACATTTTTTTTTGCTGTGTATAATCTTTAGTTCTTTTGTCGGATGTGACAGTATTTGGTGTTTGTTCTTGAAGAAGAGTTCACACTAACCTTGTTTGTCGAGGAAATGCATTTTTTTAGTACTTTAAACTTCAACTTTGACATGGTGAAAGAGGACTCGACGCTAATATCAAGTGTCTAGTTACGTAAATTCGTTGGACGAAACTTTGTTTAGAACCAAATGGAATAAATCGAACTTCATAAAACAGTTGTGACAAGAGCTATCTTTTGTTGTCGAATCAAATACACCATAGTGATAAAAACTGAGTTTCAACTAGTGTTTTTTTTTTTAGTAAACTTTTATTGATAATTTGGAACGTTCAACAAAAGTTATTCTCCATAACTTTTCAAAAGAATTGCCTAAAGTTGTGTTTAGAAACTATTGTAGCTACCCAACCATTACCCAGTCAGTGGAGTCATTGAATCGCCATCTGGTGGTACATGATGGCAACACTCATGTTAGTGAGATGATGAACAGTCTCATGACGCCAGTCGTCAGAGTGGCTGTGGTTCGTAAGGGTAACTTCGTATCACAGCCAGCTTTGATGAGTGGGGTTGTGGGCCTTACACCTTGGGTTACGTGTTCAATTGTTTGTTTTTTGTTCTTTTTTTACGTACTTGTTTAAATGATTATTAAAGTCTGTACCAGTACCTTATTGTTTTACTCTAGAAGGAGTTGGTAATTGTGCATGTTGCCGGTTTTTGTTCATTACGACATAGTAACGTGCATAAATAATTATAACGAGTTAAATTTTTGTCATAGAAAAGGAAAATACTTGTGGATCGAATATACGTCTTTTTTATTAAAAGCGCAAACGGTTTTCCAGGTCTGCCGTAAGAGTGTTACCGGCGTGGGCATTTCAAAAGAAAAAAAAAATCCAAACGAAATGCTTATTTAAATAAAGCGAACTGTTAAATTTCGCTTTAAGAAATTATTACGCAGGCTCGTCGAAACATTGTCATCGTTGATCAAATACATCAGACAAATGAGGTTAAAAACAAAAATACCAGCAACCATAACACTAGCTAAAAGCGTTCTCTTATCGTAAAAAAATATGTTCTTGGTTAAACGTTAATTTCTGACCTGTTATGTGAGGAGCCCCTGAAAATTAAAAAAACAAAAAAAACAGACTTTTAAATTTCAAAATAAGCTGAAACGACCTCACGATTGGAGGAGAAGAGAGAATTCTGTTGATTAATCGGTTTCAGTCTGGTAATCAATCACAATACTTTCGAAACTCAACTCTATATACTGATTCTAAGAACCCATGATTAAAGAAAGCAAAGGAGAACGTGTTATGATATGTCAACCACGCTACATCTACCAGTCCAGTGCCCATGAGACCTCTCGTCCAATACCAAGGCTTATAAGAGCGGTCGGAATACGAGAGGCATAGTAGTGGTATAGTGGTATTATTAACTGTCACGAACAAAGACTGTTATGGTTCACATCAGATTAAGCAAGTGAATTGTTTAAGTCATTTACAAAATAGATTTGATTTATTGATGATCCATTTTTCCCTCTATTTTTCAGAATTGCTCTTAATTTATTTTGTGAGATTTGTCTTTATTATTGTTTTTTTTTCCTTCTCGCCCACGACAAGAGTCTATTGTTCCTGGAACTTTTCTAGGCTAGACAATAGTCCAACATTATAGTACTGATATTGTCGAATGTCAGGTTCTGGTGACGACTCTTAACAGGAAACTCGTGGACTAATGGTTAGCGCGTACTACTGCCTTCCATATGGCCAGTAGTTCAAAATTAGTGACAGTTGTACTTGAACATTAGAGGCTTCTGACCTGGTCATATAGCCAATGTGGACATAAGGTGCTGTTTAGTTTGAAACTGACAGATACCAAACACATGAATTTTAGACTTTGTTATAATAAGTATAGTTGAAGATGAAGTGCAGTTGTGAATTCGAGAGGATTTTATGACTGTTAGGTTCTTCTTTCTGGTTATGAGCTCTTTTTTAGATTCTTCTGAAACTTCATTTTGCTTAATTTTTAGTCTTAAGAAAGCTTAAACTACACGTCTCCATTAGCAATAGACTAAGACTTTGAGTCAACATTTTGGAATAGCTTCTGGCTTACCATCATGAAAAAATTTCACAATCTCTGTAAACAGCGTGACTGAAAAGGTTCTTGTGTTTACATTAAAAAAATGGCAATGTAGCAAAGAAAAAATAGATTATATCTAAATGGAGTACGTAAAAAAAACCCTGCTTTTATAAACATAATCAAATATCCAAACTTATGACCTTAAAATAGTGTATGTTGCAATAACTTCAAAGCGCATTGAAAAATCTCTTTGCACCCACACGATATCCTTGTATGTGAAGATCCACGTAAAGGCACATCACCATGGTAACTTGGTTAAAAGGCGTTCAAGCATGTTCAATCATCCACAAGACCACTCGATGTGTACACCTACATCTACAAGAACCGTATAGCTCTCTAAATTCAGAAGAAGTACATATATTGTAGTACGGATAGCATCGTGAAGAAGTGCTTTGTCATTCCTAAGTATTCCACTTCCAGGAGGCAATGAGTGGATAGTTGAAATTATAAGACGTCACTCCTGCTGCATACACTCGGTCTCGTATAGCTGTATAAGAAATATTAAACTAGATATGTTCAGTATCTGCTTATTACAACGACATAATACATTTCACATATTAAACTAGATATGTTCAGTATCTGCTTGTTACAACGACATAATACATTTCACATATTAAACTAGATATGTTCAGTATCTGCTTGTTACAACGACATAATACATTTCACATATTAAACTAGATATGTTCAGTATCTGCTTGTTACAACGACATAATACATTTACATATGATTTATGAAAACATAAGAAGATCAAATCGATAGCAAGTGCTGAATGATTGAAACAATTTTTATTTTTTAAGTATCGTCTTTTTACTTCTAAAGACAGTCCATAATGAATACTTTGTTCTCGAAATCAGGGGAAACTTTAAAATAAGGAATTTGGTAATGCTGCCAATATTATTCTATATACAAAAGAATTAAGAGTACAAATTTCGAGAATAGTAGTTAAAAGTTGTTTATGCATTCAGTTTCTTACAGCAGCAAATACTACAGTCAAGGTGTCATTTTTGAATTGTTTGTGTCCAAAATGATTCCAAAGTGCTTTCGCGGATTGTCATATTATATTCAATATTTTTGAGCATGTAATATTCCGATGTTTCCGTATCAAAGGTGACGAGTATGATGACTTGCATAAAATGTTTAATAAAAAAAAATGGGCAATATAAAAACAACGATTTCGCTCTGAATTATAAGTATGGAACACTGAACTGTCATTTAAGGGTTGCTCACTGTAGATGTAACTGATTGAGAACTTTTAAACTAAATCTTTAGAGTCAAGATGTATTAGTTGCATCACGAAATAATTGATTTTCCACTATCTGTGTAATTAGATTTACTAAATTATCATCAAGTTATATTAAACAATATGTCGAAGTTATTTTGCGCTTTCTTAAGTCAAATATAACGGTACACGTTTTCGTTCGTAATTTGTCGAGTTTTCTATTAACGAAATACTTAATCCATTTTTTTTTTTTTGTATTGATGCAACTGTGATTCACGTTACATTCAATCTTTTAGCTTAGTGGGAATGTCTATTTCAAACTAAAAAACTGAAGCACTTTCTTTTTTTGGAAACCTTAAAATGAAGTTCAGTTTGGCTTATACCTGAATAATAATTTCTTGCTGATAGTTAGTCCTATATTGCTTTCCAAGTTAGAAAATCCAAATCATCATTTTATTTCTACAATGAACAATAAAGTTCCAACCAGCCGACTTAACCAGTATAAATACTACTCTTCAATTCCTTACTTAAAAAAAAAGAAGAAATGATTAAATTTCAATTTAATTAGTCCCAATGCTACATTTTAATCGAACTTCATTCTCGAGATTAACACAAGACATTAGAATGCATTGTATGTGTCTGTTTCAATCATATATAAATGAATAAACAATAAACTATATATAGTTTAGGGTGCCTCTTTTAGAGTTAGAAGTATGTCTTAGTTAAACATGTGCTGTCACAACATTTTGTTAATGAAATTACATGTTCATTTGTATTAATCATATTAAAAAATTTAAGAGTTAGATTTAATTATATACTGGACAAAGATGGCAATACAGGTTTCGGATTTTAGCTTGTCAGGATTAATTGTACCTGCTTCTAGGAAATATGTCTTTAACATGTTACGGGAAATATTTATAACCACTAGACTCATTGTTGACTTTAACCTCGCGCCTGTTCTGTACCACAGAAATAATCCTGTACAGATAAAAATTAGACTAAAACATTCCATCCTCCAAGATACTATAGAGAAACAAGTAAGAGTAATGAAAACCTTAAGAATGATTGGATAGAATATAGATGTATAGAAATAAAGAAATAGAGTAGATTTACAACATCTCTATCCTGAAAGATGCTATAGTGAAATAGGTAAGAGTAAAGAAAACACGGAGAAAGATTCGAAGAAGTGTGAGCAACTTTACGTATATTGGAAACAAATTTTAACCAAAACAAGTGTATCAAAACAAAACATTGGCTTGCAGCAGTATGGATTTCAAGTACCCGAGATGGTGTAAAGGCATGAGTTGCAGAATATTTCAGTGGTGTACAACGCGTCTGAGACAGAAGAGAAAGTGTAGTATAGACTAGATGGTTTTTGTGTTGCCTGAAAGCTGACCCGGAAAAACAGTATTGATCAAATGCAAAGAATAGCGGGACAGCAAAAAAACGTTCACATCTTGGCATTCAAAAATGGTGGTTTAGGCAAAAATGTGTACCAAATGAACATATTTCTTATAACAACGAAGAAGTGATCTCTTCATACTGGAAGCAAACGCCTTGGAGATCAAAACTAATGATTAAATGTGCCGATAGTAGTGGAGTTGAAAGTGGAAGAAGCCAGAGGACAAAGTAAAAATTTGTATCTTAAGCTAGTAAACCATGACTAGCTATAATAACAAGAGACAGTAACGACTATCGTAAGGCGAATAATCTACTTATTGTTACAGCAGTTTCAACATTTGGTGAGATCTCAAGACCTTTTACTTCTATTGAATATTAATATTATTTTTAACCAAAGCAAGTTCCTACAGAACTTAGAACTAAAAATAAGCACAGTTAATAGAGTAGCTGATCTAATATACTGTTTTTACTCATAATGATTAGAATGCGTTGTTTTTCGTTTGGTTACCCTCTTTGTTAGCGATATTTTCAGCCATAATGCGAATAATATCTCACGAGGTTCTGTCAATTAGGAGAATTAGATTAGTCCTAAATCCATATAATAAGTTTGTTTGTTTAAGAGTAAATCCACATTGGGTTATCTTTTGTGTCCACCGCGAGGAATCGAATTCCGGATTTTATCGTTATAAGTCCATAAAGTTACCACTGTTCCTCCGAGGGACATTTCAAGTAATAAGAATAGATGTGGCCAGGTGGTTAAGGTGCTCGACTCGCAATCTGCGGGTCGCGAGTTCGAATCCCCGTCACACCAAACATGCTCGCCCTTTCAGCCGTGGGGGCGTTATAACGTGACGGTCAATCCCACTATTCGTTGGTAAAAGAGTAGTCCAAGAGTTGGTGGTGATGACTAGCTGTCTTCCCTCTAGTCTTACACTGCTAAATTAGGGACGGCTAGCGCAGATAGACCTCGTAGCTTTGCGCGAAATTCAAAACAAACAAACAAACAAGAATAGATGTCTTAAACATCCTAACCAATGCTTTTAATGAAAGTAACATGTAAAAAAGACCGTATATAAAAACATGTAAAAAAAGTTATAAAAACTGATATATCATTGTTGATAGAGCGCAAACGTTTCTCAGATAAATTGAAGAATTACTTGAGCTTTATTTAAGTTATAAACTTAATTCTGACTAGGTTTCACGAGGAAATTACGTTTCACGCTATCACTCCAAGACTATTAATGTCAAGAAGTACACATCTTCTATAGGAACCAGATCAGAAAAAATTCACATCTGTTGAACAAACCCTAATAAAATAAGTGATAATTATCATTTATAGTAAAATATAGTAATAAAAATAATGAAATAATCTGTTAAATCATTTCTTGACATCGCATCTGGGATCAATTATCAGTTTATAACAGAAAAGCAGTTTCGCTATATAAATATTTTTAATTTGGAAGAATTATTTTATTTACCAGTTCAAAGTTGTCCAAAAAAGCTAAAATTATATTGCCGAACACAATTCGAACGAGCGACTTTTAGATTAACTAAGCCGTGCTTCTCGAACGCCATTAATTTCAGTTTTTACTTCATTAGATGCTAAAAGCGAAATTTGTTAGGAATTTTGAGCTTTCTGAATCCTCATTGTCATAATTTTAGTTAGGAAGTCTTTACTCACCATTAGTGTAAATTGTGTTTCGCGGCACTCGAGATGTGATCACTATATTAGTAGAAGTACCTGCACAGCATCAAACATAGTCGTTTTTACTAATTCAGACTATTACTAACTTCACAGAGTAACGTGCCACCCCTATAATTTCTAAAACTGAGGAATTTATTAATTTAATAAACTGCATGAATAATGAAAATGTAACTCAAAAAAAGAAAATTACTGCCAATACAGGTAATTTAGTATTAATTTGATGAAGATTCTGAAGAAGAGTGTTGAAATAAAAGAATTTTTATACTTGGTGTGACTACACTTATTATATTAAGATATCGCTTACTTTCTACGTTGTTGTGACTTATTAAAACTTTACAATATTAATACAAGAACGTTAATTTCATCCAAAGAACATTTCGAATTCCAGGTTTAGAAGGGGAAGTCGCAGAGTTCTAAAATGGTGACGAAAATGATTCATTTCGCTTTACCGTTTCAAGACTTTGAAGTCTAACTCGAAACTTGATGGTAGTCAAGACAGATGAATACAATTTAGTTATAAATATTCATAGTAAATATTTTAAACATTGCCCTAAACGTCGTGATTGGGTCACATCGTTTCAGTAGCAGCTTTAATTATGAACGTAGCAACCCCAAACTTGCATATCTTCACGCTGCACTTAGATTACATAACACTTTCATTATAGCTTAGCAAAGTAACGACCACTTATCAACTTCTTTTTGGGGTGTGCAAGATTACTGTGTAGGCGAACTTTTCGATTGTCCTGGAACATCGTAACATTTAACTTAAAATTTGTCATCTAACTACACAAGTTGGTAATTAGGTCAGTGGTGTTTTTTTCTTCTACCTTTTATGTAAAACGTCTGTCATTTTATATCATTCATATTACATGTTCATGGAAAACAATGTGCCCAGTTTTGGCAGTTGTTTATTTTACTCAAATCTCAAAAGCAGAAATTAAGCTTAAGAGATATATTATCCTGAAATGTTCGTGTACCTTAACCAAAAGCTAATGTTTTGTTTAGATAACACTGACAAGGGAGCATATGTATAGTTTAACAAAGATTAAGATATACACGTGTTACATTTGGACTTAATGTGTATCAACTGTGATAGACCTTTTTTTTTTCTAATACATTTAATGCTTTATGTAGTGGATGACTTCTGCAGCGCCATCTGTAATCAACTTACAAAAGTTTTCAAAAAAAACATTGAGGAGCAGAAAATGACTATTAAAAATAAATATATTTCTGGAGACTAGTTATTAAATTCTGATATGATATTTAACTAACTATTATTATTACATAATGCATAAGTCTATATAACGCCTATGATGGGATGACAATGATAGATATTTTAATTGATAAATAGAGATCAATCGTAATTATACAATTCTGAAGCAACAGTAATAGAGAATTTAAATCCAGATGCTTACTTTCCAATGATTTTTTTCGTGATATGTCATAATGTAACTTACATCAGATATTACGTACAATGAACTGAAATGTAAAAAGTTTTATTATGATGATGAAAGTTTGACCTACCATATCGTAAAACAATACATTTTTGCGTGCTTACTGCGATATTTTATCAGGACATACTTCAGCATTTTACGTACTATCAAATTTCTTAACAGTTGGACTCCAATCGGTTTCATTATCCAATTAGTGTTGGGGTCCCCTTATACATTTTATATGGAATATGAGCGATTTTACTAAAAAATAAAATACACAGTTGATGCAATATATGGATCTCGCCAGTTGTGAACGATGCAATAAAAACTTTGTAAGTTTAGGGTTAAAAGTTGTGGACTCGAACAAATAATTTGGACTATTTTCTTTAAAAAAAACACTAAAGTGCTCAGCTGAATCACGATGTACAGTAATAGAAAGCTGATATTCCAAATGTTTACTGTTGTCAAATGTGGTAAAACTTAAAAAAAATAAAAAAAGGAGTTCAATTTTGTGATAGCTTTATAGATGTGCACACTACAAGCGCCACCTATTTGTTGTCGTGCATAATTACATTCCGAAATTTTCAGCTGGATTAACATCTCATCAATTATTCTCATGAAGCACATTGGCCGAAGAGATACTTATTCAGCCAATAAGCTACATACTGAGGTATTGATTTATTTCACCTTAAGCTGATAAAGGAATGGTCTGATGAAAAATGTTGGTCTTGTAATTATACTTTGAATAAATCACTGAAATGGTTTTGTGCCAAAAAGTAACCATATTTGTAATACATTTTTATCAATCTGTAATAATAGTAGAAAATGCTACCCGAGAAGTATAAATGGCAAAAATTTGCCCCATTTTGAAATTATAAATCTGACACCACGAGAGATTTTTAGATTTAAAAAATTTATATTCTAAGTCGAATGGAATGACAGAGTATACATAGATAAACAACATTACATTGTCAACCTAAAAAAGAAGTAAAAAAAATGAAACAACAGACAACTATAATTTTGTTAAAAATTAGCAAAGAAGAGAAAAAGTGAGCAAAACTATATCACACCACAATAGACGTAGCGGGAGGGGTTTGGGACTCCGAGTTACATCATCCCTCCCGAAATTTCAAAGATGGTATTTATTTTTAGCTTGAATTTCTTAACATCACAATCACTAGCTCCTCCTCACTCGAAAACTGCTCCTGGATACGTCACTGCACATCATGTTATTTGTTATCTGGTGGAAAGTAGGAAACATTCTAACGTTAGATGTGTGGCAGGAAAGTAAGGAAGGCTGATCACACCATGTCATGAGTTAACTGGTGAAAGCAGAAAACATTCTAACGTTAGATGTATGACAAGAAAGTAAGGGAGGCTGATCACACCATGTTATGAGTTTACTGATGAAAAGTAGAAAACATTCTAACGTTAGATGTATGACAAGAAAGTAAGGAAGGCTTATTACCATCTTATGAGTTACCCGGTGAAAAGTAGAAAACATTCTAACGTTAGATATGGGATAAGAATGTAAGGAAGGCTTATTACACCATCTTATGAGTTACCCGGTGAAAGGTAGAAAACATTCTAACGTTAGATGTATGACAAGAATGTAAGGAAGGCTTATTACACCATGTTATGAGTTAAGTGATGAAAAGTAGAAAACATTCTAACGTTAGATGTATGACAAGAATGTAAGGAAGGCTTGTTACACCATCGTTATGAGTAACCTGGTGAAAAGTAGAAACATTCTAACGTTAGATGTGGGGTAAGAATGTAAGGAAGGCTTATTACACCATCTTATGAGTTACCTGGTGAAAAGTAGAAAACATTCTAACGTTAGATGTGGGGTAAGAATGTAAGGAAGGCTGATTACACCATGTTATGAGTTAACTGATGAAAAGTAGAAAACATTCTAACGTTAGATGTATGACAAGAATGTAAGGAAGGCTTATTACACCATGTTATGAGTTAACTGATGAAAAGTAGAAAACATTCTAACGTTAGATGTATAACAAGAATGTAAGGAAGGCTTATTACACCATGTTATGAGTTAACTGATGAGAAGTAGAAAACATTCTAACGTTAGATGTATGACAAGAATGTAAGGAAGGCTGATTACACCATGTTATGAGTTACCCGGTGAAAAGTAGAAAACATTCTAACGTTAGATGTTTGACAAGAATGTAAGGAAGGCTTATTACACCATCTTATGAGTAACCTGGTGGAAAGTAGAAAACATTCTAACGTTAGATGTATGACAAGAATGTAAGGAAGGCTGATTACACCATCTTTGTGAGTTACCCGGTGGGAAAAGATGTTAAATATATGCAGAAATTAAGAAAAAGAAAATCATGCGACTACTAACATATTACATTTTTTATAAAAGGAAAATAGCGTTTGAACCATTTTTGATTTCCATTATCTCACTTGTAACGAACAGCCATACGGTGAGTCAATTTAGAATCCAGAAGAATGTGTACGTTATTGGACAGAGATTAAGGTCTTGAAAATACTCAATCAATTTGTGGCACAAGGCTTAATGTGACATTACATATATATATTCTCGTATGACTGAAGCGTACGTACTTAGTGAAGATTTGAGGGGGAAAATGGTGATTAGCTCTGAAGAATTAAAAAAAAAGTTTTATAATGAAATATACTTTAGATATAGACTTTATACGATGAGAAAACTATTCTAAAAATGAAAACTCTCTTCATAACCGAAAACATGGAACATTTTTGTTCTTGTTTGATTTTGCTCTTGAAATTACACCATCATATCACGACGAATAACAACTGAAAGTCTAGCATCAATCAAGTGTTCTTCAATATTAATATGTACATGATGTCACTCTGTTTATTTTTGTATTGTAAATGATGTGGACCGGGCGTGTCGAGCTTGTGAATAAGAAAATCCATATTTTGAGCCCGCGATATACTATATCCCTGAATGCTTTCAGCTGTAAGCGCGTTATAGTTGTGACAGGTAATTATGATATTGTGTTAAGAGTAGCCTTGTAGACGGTTGATACTGCTGACTAGTCCCCCCTCTCTAGCCTAAAGTTCTAAATTCGTAACAACTATGCTCGAGCCTTGGGGTGTATTTACTTGGTAGTTTAGCTCGTGTGTCTCGTAACGTGCCCTTCATGTTGATTGTAACAAGTATTGAACACTTCAGTATTTAATATCGTCAAAAATAAATATTAAACTGTTTTTGTATACATATTTACAATATAGGTAACCAAATGCATATATTACTGTAATCAACCACAAGTCCTTTAGTTTATAAAACCTTGATTTTTTATGTACATCTACAACAATATGTTCCACTTGAGAATAATGTGTAATAAAAAGCACCTTCTCAAGATATTGCTAGTATTTTGTGCATATGATTTACTACAAAGGTGTTTCTTTGACAGCATATTACAAATAAATTTTATCAATTTACATTCTGTATATTTAGATGCGCTCTTTAACTGCGACGAAAAAAAAACAAACAAGCAGACTATGTATATCTTACGTTTAAGATAGAAAAACGCTAGAAAGTAAAACAACACGGAAAGCCTGGTTCGATTTCAGGTTTAAGCCGAATAATGATATTCCAAATCAACCTGAAGAAATAGTAATATATAAAGTTCAAACTTGTTTTGTTTAGATTTTGCAAATAATGATATATAATGAGCAATGTACGTTTGGTAATATTTGTATTAAGAAAAGTGTAAAAATTTTAAGTCCTTTTAACAGAATTTTCAGCGATAACTAAATACGAAAAACTAATTAAAAATGTAGTATTGAGCACTTGTAAGGCCTCGTTTAGAGTACTGTGTACAGTTTTGGGCTCCTTTCCTCAAGAAGGACATTGAATTGCTGGAGATGGTTCAGAAAAGAGCCACTAAGATGATACCTGGGATGGTGGGAGTGTCCTATGAGGAGAGACTAAAATCTCTAAACTTGTTTTTCTCTGGAGAGGAGAAGGGGCAGAGGGGATTTGATTGCAGTGTTTAAGATTATTAAGGGTATTAAAAATATAGATCCATCAAACTGTTTTGTGTATAGCAGTGAAAACTGAGTATGTAACTGAGTGGAAAATGTTGAAGATTTTAATTATCATAAATATGATTTATGAAATCCGTGCTTTCTGGCTGTCTTGGTGATAACTTATGGGACTGTGTTATTTATTTGGTATGGTGTTTTTCCTTTACACATTACATCAACCAAATTTCATGTATTTCAATACACCATTCAGGGGATGTAGAGTTATATATATATCGATGTTATCCACTTAAGCCCTTTATAAATGAGAGGAGCAACCTTGACAAATATATTTATACAAGATTAATAAAAAATGTTAATTTAAGAAGAGAGGATAGGGATCGTCAAAAAAGTACAGAAACAAGTTGAATCAAAATGCAAAGATTATACTTTCAAGCCAACATTTAGGGACTCTAAAAAATTAGCAAACAAGGATGGAAATAGTATCTACATAATTTTCTCATGCTACAAATCCCGATTTTTGACTCCGCGAAAATTAATAAGTACTGTAGACATACAGTCAAAATAAGGACTTGTAGCTAGAGAAAATAATGTAAACACTATTTCCAGTCATTTTTGTTTACTTTGTTTTAGAGTCCCTAGTTGTAGGCTTGAAAATATAATCCTTGCATTTTGATTTTGCCCCCCTCCCCCAGTGGCACAGCGGCGTGTCTGCGGACTTACAACGCTAGAAACCGAGTTTCGATACCCGTGGCGGGCAGAGCACAGATAGCCCATTGTGTAGCTTTGTGCTTAATTCCAAACAAACAAAATTAAAAGTGGATAGTAATAGTAGTTTTTTCACTACTATGTAAAACATCCAGTCTTAAACCTTTCGTTATTGACCAAATTGCTTGTTACGTATTTAAATTTTTTTGCCAATTTCGTTTATACAGTTAAAAACCTTAATTTTAATGAAAACCATAAGGACAACGTGCATAGTCGTACATATTTCATAAAGTAAAATGTAAAGTATTAAAAATCAATAACACCACATTCCGCTTATACTAAATCTTCATTATAACTTAACCACAGTTAGCCATTTTGACCCAATCTTAATTTATTATTTTTAGAGTTTTGGTTTAAATATTTTAACATTATCGTAAATCGAAGAAGTTGTCTCTTCAAGATTGATCAAATAAGTAGTTCATGACTTCGTACAGAAAAGTGTAATAATACACTTAATTTTGTTTTTTGATTTTTCATGCAAAGCGAGAAAAGGGCCATATATGCTAGCTGGTCCGGCAAGACTTGACTCGCAATTTGAGG
>NW_013666934.1:114224-115834 GCF_000517525.1 Limulus polyphemus
GAGCGCCCTAACCACCTGGCCGTGCCGAGCCCGGGTGGTGATGACTAGCTGCCCTCCATCTAGCCCTCGTGTAGCTTTGCGCGGAATTCAAAACAAACAAACTATGCTAACTGTATCCAATTTTTGAACTGAAAGAATAGAGAGAAGACACGTAGTCAACAACACTCACCGCCAATTCTTGGGCTACTCTAATCGAATAGTAGAATTTAGCCTTCAACTCATAAAGCACCAAAAGTGCGGAACGTGATATTTCGAACATAAGAGATGAAGTATGGATCCTCAGATTCATAGTCCAGCATGCTAACCACTAGTCCACACCCCGCTAAGTATATTTCATGGGCCGAAAATGATTTATTGTAACAAGCACTTTAAACAACCTATGAACATATAATTCTGAAATTCAAAATTATTACCCGAAATGTATAGAGGTCAAATATTTAAAAGTAATCTTATTTAAACAGTTTGATGCCAGCTACGGTTTTTTTTGTTTGTTTTTTCTTGCAAAACCTTGATAACACAAATGAAAGTACGATTATTTGGATTGTTCAATAAATTCCTTGATGTTTTACAGAAATGCCACTTTATATTTTAGAAACTGGGCATACCTCTTACTTAAACTAGAATGGCAAAAAATTTTATACATACAAAAGTGTCATATATGAGCTAAGTGTATTATGTTTAATAAAATTTTGTGTTTATGAAGTGACATCAAAATGTTTGAAATTGAGGTTCGTGGCTATTAAAGGGAACAGGCTGTTGTTAAAGTTGGCTGTATTGTGGTTCAGCAAATTTGATTATGTTAGATGTATGTCTTTTCGAATTTTGAATATGTTTTAATTTTTATGTTATATGGTAAAGATAAACAGTATGCAAGTGTAAGTAAAATTCATGGCTCTAAAATATACATTGATGACAAAAGTCATTTTGAACTGAGACAACCGCGAATCAGGTATTTTAGGTTTAAGGGGGAAATGTCTGATGCCTGTCAAAGGGTTACAGCAGATCCAGTGGAAGCTCATATAATTTTTTAATTTATGGAAGTTAAAAAAATTCCCCTTGCACAAAACTGCATACCTTTTGAGCTGCAAGTAAAGCTTGAAAAAAGGATGAAAAAAGTGGATTATATAAAATAACAAGTGGAAAAGTAGTCTTACGTGTTTACAACTTTTAGCATATTTTAAAAGTATTTCAGGGGGGAAAAATTTGAAAAACTCGAAATTGAAAGGAAAGAGGAATTTGTTACACTATGTCAACCACGTCACATCTGCCATATTAAGTGTCACGCGAGACATTTAGTCCTATACCAGGTCGACCGGAATGCGTATTATATATATATATGGATGTTTAAAACATATATGTACATATGTTGTAAATATATATATATATATATTCAGTTTTAGAAACAACAACTGTAAGGATGTGAATCACATTAAGTAAGTGTATTGTGATTATTATTAAGTTCAGTTAAATCATTTACAAATCATATTTTTAAGTAAGAATTAATAGGACATTATTATTTATCTTATTTTACTTTGAAATTTAATTTATTTTATTTATTAACTTAATGGTTATGAAGTTTTATTGGATGTTTAAAACATATATGCACATAT
>NW_013666934.1:116607-118356 GCF_000517525.1 Limulus polyphemus
CTCTTCTTCTTCATTGATTTTGAACCCTCCTCATTATCAGTGACGCGGAAATTATTATTTTCACTCTACTCTCACCAATCGTTTTATCAAATATTTATTAATTTTCATACCTTTTCACACACGTACTCCAGTATCGTCTGTCAGCAAGTCCAAGCGCTAACATGAAAATTAGAAGATTAGTATGAAGATAATTTTTCAGAAATTTTGCATCAAAATGTTAATACATGTATATATATATATATATCTTAAAATGTAATCCAAAAACGCGAAGATAAGACATGCCAAAACAAATGTCAAAAACCATGAGTGGTTTATAATTGCTTACTAACATTCAAATGGCTTTGAAGATAGTCCGTCTCTTCAGCTATACATCAACAAATCTGCTGTGCAACAACAAATGAACACATTTAAAATTAGTAGAGCGTTTAAACCACACGATGTATTCACTGCTTGCAACCATTTATGGGAGGGTAGTTACTCAGTAATAACATCGAATAAAAAATTAACAACCCAACCACAAGTAAACCTAAATGATTCAGAATATTAATAGCTGCGAAATAATGTATAAAGCACTAATGGTGAAATAAGTGGGGTAAAAAAGGAATAAAGAAATAAAAGGACGTTGTTCCCCAACCACACGTAATCAAAAGCAACCAATTCTCCCTTAAATGTGAAGCGAAAAGAAAGGTGCCAGAAGGCCCCAAGTAAGAAAGAAAATTAATTAAAACACTATATATTTACGAAATGTTGTAGCAAGTATGGGTAGAATGAAGTATCCTTCAGCCACTTAGAAAGTGGTCTTTCCTGTCCTATTTTACTTGCATTAAGAAGTAAAACAAAGATAAGCAGAGAATAAGAGCATACCTATTCTTAAGGCTACAGAATTAAAAGAGTTAAATGGAAAAGAAACGCTGTACTGGGAGATAGAGTTACATGATAACATGTCCAAACCGTCTTCGAATGTAACCAATAACACTTCAGGTAACAGAAGGTCAACAAGTTGTAGAACGGGAATATCTGTGTTTACCGATGTAAACCATATCTATTAGATTAAGGCTGGAACCATATTTATCTCGTGTAATGTTAGATTTATTGAAAAATAATCTGTATATTTTGGTTACAGTGGGAAGCCAAAAACCATTAAATTTGAGTTTCACAACCAGAACTACAACTAAATAGCATTCAGGAAAAGTTTGTAACATATTAATAGAAGTGTATCGCCAAAGACAAAATTTTATAATCAGCCCACCTTCGTAGGTTTTGGTCGTTACTGGGAAGTTCAAAGTAATTAGTCTTATTCTCAGTTAGCTTGTTTACCTTAAAAGCAATTCTAATGGTCGAACTTTCACATCTGCATCCAGGTGTTTACGTGCGTATTGTCTGTCTCCTCACTGATTCGTTGGGGTGTTGTATCCTAGAAGTAACCTTTTGCGGTAACTACATTTACGCGCAAGTGGTGCATGTAGGATTATCTTGTGTTCCATTTTGGATCTGCTTGACTACAGTGTGAGAAGTCATTGTTGTGAGGCTCAGTTTGGAGTCAGAGGTTATTTGTAACTTTTCACCTTTGTCTATTATCAAGGTAGTTTTTATGTCTGTTAGTGATCAAACTTTTGGGTCTATATCTTTGCAAAGGACAGACGTATTGATCATAAACATTGAGATTTTCTGTTAAAATAAACTAAAATCCCCGATCTTATCTATTAAGCATGAGAAAGTAAAGAGTTTTTTTATAGTTTCTATTTAAGG
>NW_013666934.1:119451-180881 GCF_000517525.1 Limulus polyphemus
ATGTACATGCCAACCCTATAGACAGTTAATTTTTGTGTTTCATTGTGTAACTGTTTTAAATTCACCACACATTGTTTAGAATAAAACAAAATGTAGCACCAACATTTTCAATAAAGTGAAAGTTCTAAGAAAGTTGGGAATAAAACATTAATATTATTTAGCTGAATGCGGTGTATCATTTGTGAACCAGGAATTATTTTTTTTAAGTTTGATGAATCAAGAGTCCACGCTGGGACATCTGTAAGTCTACTGATTTACATTGCTAAAATCAGGGGTTAGATTCCCCTCGCTGGACAGATAGCCCGTTGTAGCTACAAGAAAAACACACACGAATTAAAAGGCTATCACTCCTACCGAGTCCTATGTTCTTAAATATGGAATATATTTCATTAAATGAAATCACAATGATAAAAAATGTTTTACACTGTTGAAGCTCCTGTTTGTGGACATAGGATAAATTTCAACATGTGAAAACATAGTGACAAATTAAATGAAAATGGATAATAGTTTACTGAGTCTTCTATGCTTATATATAGATTACATTCCGCCATGTAAAACTATAGGAATGAAACAGGATTTAAAACCTGACGTCTACCCTTCACAAAGGTAATCTTCACTAATTGAATTCACAGTGACGCAAAGGACTTGACTCTGAGCCACACATTTCCCAATTGAACCACTATGTTGGAAAAATACTTCATTAGTGTTGAATTTGCTGTTCTCAAATATAAAGAAATGTAAACTCGCCAAACAAAACAAAAGTGAGGAATATGATTTCATTTTGTGGAGTTTCTTCCTTTTAGATTTAGAGTAATATGAGCTGAGGGAAAACAAAACAAAGAAACAGACTGATTGAAATTTCTTTTTCTCAGATGTTTACAAACAACACCAAATGAAACTACAGTGATGAAAGAGGATTTCGCCACTGATGGGTGCCCTGTTCCCAAACGAACAGCTGGTTTCTTTTAAGTAAAAAACTGTGATAAAAAAAAAGGATTTCATCCTTGTTGAGTCTTCTGTGCATACATACTGAATGAAATTACAGTAATGAAAGAGGATTCCATTTGTGTTGAGGCCTAACCAAATACAACGCTTATTTCTGCTGAATAAAACTACAATAATTTCAAATAATTTCATTCATTAATAAGCTTCCTCATCAAATTTACAGTAAACTTCATCACACTGATGAAAAAAGGTACCGTGCATTTTCTGTGTAAAGTTTTTGTCGAGTGAATCTAGAGTAATTTTTCCTAGATGTAAACTTGTCCGAGTAAAATGACAGCGAATTTTACTTCTGCAGTGACTTTTATTCTAAGGTGTAGTTTAAATTTTGACACATGAAAGAATGAGCTGAATA
Organism: Limulus polyphemus; assembly: GCF_000517525.1. Taxonomy (NCBI): domain Eukaryota; kingdom Metazoa; phylum Arthropoda; class Merostomata; order Xiphosura; family Limulidae; genus Limulus; species Limulus polyphemus. The sequence goes on from NW_013666934.1 coordinate 120,809, forward strand.
AAGATTTCCTTCCTGTTGAACCCCCTATGCGGAATATTGTGTTCCGCGTGAAACCATGGTGATAAAAGAGGTTACCAGACATAAAACTGGCTTATTGTCTAATATGTGGTTGTTTTACCTGATGATGCCAGCTTAATATGGTTGTTACGACAGCGGTGGTCACATGACGCTGGTAACACGTCATGATATGCTAGAAGGATCGGGGAACATCACGAATAATCCAGTATGTATATAAGTATATAAGTGCGCCTGATAACGTGAGACAAATTGATCGGAATTGAATTGCAGACAGACAGAGATAAAGACGGACAATTGAGTCAAGCGCGGTAGTGACCGTAAGTACGTGCGTGCATCATTGTGAATTATAGCGTGTGTTTAAAGTGACTGTGGAAATTGAGTGTATTACAAAGTTGAATTGAGAAATAATAAACTAGTTTTGTTTCGGATGAAACTTTAGCGATACAAGTCCTTTCTTAAATCAGTTGACATCACAAATACGTAAATACAGGCAAATCCAGTAAAATAAGGACTGTTGCACTTAGATTCATGACAATGCAATTTACATTCTTGGTTGAGAAAGAACACAACTCCCTCACTGCATGTGGAGAAGTTATGCACACTTAAGTGTACTGAGGATGAACTCTGTAGAACTTCTTTGCTAGATAGGGTAATGTTAGAAGACCATTTCATTGTATAAGGGTCACTTGATAGCTAAGAAAACAAAAGGTTACAATGCCCTTTCAGCTGATGTTTCGAACTATTATTGATTATCTATCCTAACTGGATGATAATCTAGTAGCTGTATCTGATATTCTGCAAATTTCATAGTGAAACTCAGCTTGATAGCTTGAAAAGTAAGGATCACAGCACCGTTTTAGCCCCATTAATCTTGCAATCAATAAATCATCCCAACTTTGTGATGATTAAGTAGCAATCACAAAATACAGTCAATACATTTCTTTGTGAAATAATACTTGCTAGCTCGAAAAGCAAGGAATGAAACTTTCTTTCAACCATTGATTTTACAATCAGTGACAGCTCTGTGTGCAAATTAATTAAGTGCTAATCACACCATGTAGTGTATACATTATATGGCAACAGTCATTTGATAGCTTGGAAAGCACGGAATGCCACTTCTTTTCATTCATTGATCTTTCAACCAGTAATTGTCCTAGCTGCTAATTTGGCAGTCATCCCAATCAGAAAATTGTCATCATCATCTCAGCCAGCCAGTAGTTATCTGACCCTCTTGTTTAGGCACTTACTCATCTGATTCATCGTCTAAAGTCAGATAAATATTTTCAACATCTTCCACCTCATCAGCTAAGTTAAGATGATAAGAAGCATTGCTCTCATTGTTCTTTGATCTATCAGTTGTGGCTTCAGGCACCTTGTCAAGCAAGTGCACTAAAGGTTCATGATTACCATAAAGTCACAGCTTGATGATGTGCTCCACAAGCTTACATGTGTCACACAACCACTGTATATATGTCAAAGTCAACAGATCAATCTATCAGAGTAATAGATACAGACATATTTGGACAAAGCCATACCCAGTTTCACACTGAAACTTACATTCTTTGACTGTTTTGTTGTAAATCTCTTCTACCATACAGCAGAATTACCCAGCTGTTGGTGTACAATCTTGTTCACATCCACCAATGTAATCCATAACCACTCCACATATTCTTGCAGACATATGCTATAGGAAGAGAACTGTATATCTATATCACATCCATAGGAAATAATAGCTCAGCCATGTTTAACAAACTTTGTAAGTATTTGATTGATAGTCTGTGTTACCTGTCCTGCCAATTCATTGGACTTGGGGTGATAAAGGAAAGTGCATGTCTTCATCACACCCAATACTTTGCACAACTCAGAAAATAGATGGCTAATGAAATGAATTCTCTAATCTGTGAGAATTTTCTAGGGTGTGTTAAATTCAGCAATCCAGTGTTATATCAACACATTAGCTATGGAATGTGCCGAGGTACTGACCAAAGGAAAAGCCTTGAGTACCTAGTGGAGTAATTGATAATGAGCAACACATACGAATTACCTTGTTCCACAAGAGTATCAGCAATATCCAGGGATATTCTATATAAAGGGGAACCAACACTTCCCTGCAAGAGTTTACCCATGCTAGGCCAGCTTTTCCTCTGGTCAGCACACATGGTGTAGTGTTGACACCAGTACTTAATGACTCAAGTCAAATGTAGCCAGTAAATTTTGGGTTACATGGTACAACTAATGTGTATAACTCTTTGGTAACCTCCAGCCCTTGCATTATGCCCAGTCTGAATAATTTCCTGCCTCAGAGCCCTGAGGACTACTAGCTGCAACCCAGGCTCAAAATCATGTTTCAGTGGTTTATAATAAAGGTACAGCATGCCTTCTGCACCCACAGATGCACACAAGTGTCACAGGTTATGTGCATCTGTGCTATATTCCTTGACTTGTGTTGGTCATCTTTCACCTTGCTGTACAGCAACGAGTGCTTATACTAATTCTGGGTCCTTCAGTTGCACTTCTAAGAGCTTCTTAATGTCAGTCATGGAATCTTCTACCATATGGATTTACATCACTATTGAAGAAATGGCCAACACTGTGTCCAGGATTAAGTCATTCAATGAATGGAAAACCCTGGTTATGACAAGACAATTCATCATTGTTTCAATGTTTCAGACTTGGACAATGTCACATAAGAGGCATAATCCTGCAATGTTGTACTCTAACATGCATTCATCCATTCTGGATTTTAAAGTACATAAGCCCCTTTAGTGACACACAACCCAACCAGTGAGTGAACTTTCTACCATAGATGTAGTGATGTAATGTTTCATAAGAGCAAGCAGTTATTTCTTTATCATGCAGTACAAGCATTCAGAAGCAGGGAGCATATTATTCACATATGCTAACACATATTCCATTTGTAAGTGCAACTGTTATAACACTGCTCCAATTCTACTGTTGCTGAGATTAATATCAAACAGGAACTCACTTTCCTGTAATGGATACCTTAGCATGGGGAATTCCATTAAATCATATTTTAGAAATAAGAATGCTTTCTCACATTGTTTGGTCCATCTAAAATGTGAATTAGCTTTAGTGAGAGCAGATAATGGTGCAACAATCTCGGAAAAGCTAGCCACTAACTATCAGTAATGCAATAAGAAACCAAGGTCACTATAGACTTCCTGTTTAGTCAAGGGTTGAAGCCAAACTCGAACTGCTGCAATCTTTTTAAGACCAGTAGAGACTCTATCATGTTACACAATATAATCAAGAAATTCCAACTGTATCTGCATAAAAAGCACTCCCTTGGTTTCAACCTTATGCTTGCCATTCTTATCTGCTGCAATACCAAACACAGGTTGTCAACAAAAGACACACACACATGACCAAACACCACGCCATTACTGACAAAGACCAGACATCTCTTCCATTGCAGCCCCTTCAACTAAGCTCCATCAACCCTTCAAAAGTGGTGGGAACATTACACAAAATAGCAGGACAGTAAATTTACGCAAACCACCTTGAGTTCTGAGAGCCACCTTGTGTCTACTCTCGTTTTACAATTTAACTTCCCAAAATCAGATCTACTGGGCACTTTACAATGCTTTCACACAATTATTTGCCCATGGAAGTAGGGAGGCACCAATACAAGTTACTGCAATCAACATAGAAGCTTAGCATATACTCTTTGATGTGCAACATAGTATGACAGTTTACTCTGAAGTGACAATGACCTATTACCCACACCCAAAGCAGACACTTTGGCCCTAACTTCTGGAGCAATGCCCTGTAAGAAGTATCACTAATATTAGTTGCAGAACAAACATGATGGGAAACCCTGCCCACTTACTGAGATCTAGTATGATTGTGTTGTAATGCTAGGATGCACTGGTTGCTGGTTTACCCTCAGTGAAGCTTGAGATTAAAGTGATGTACTCACTTGATTATGGCAAACTGTTTGAGGTACAGCTACTGCAACAGCTGTTGCAGGCTTTTTTCTCTCTTGTGACCTCTTCAAAGTCACGACTTCAAACCTTATCACCACACAAATGATATTTGTTAAGAGTGAAAATATCTGTCACCCTCAAATGACAACTCATCATTTCACTAGGTAAACCCTCAATGAACTAATTGATAAGGATGTCTCTGTAATCTGCTGAAGCCATTGCAGGGTATGCCTTCCTATGCAATTAGTTCCACTCATCTGTGTGTCTTGAAAGTACTCTTCTTTCAAGTTCTGAACTTGGTTCACTGATTTCTCATCAAGTTTTAGGGCAAAATAATGAGAGGCTTGCCAAAAATAGTTTTCAGCACAGATATCTGACCTCTGCTGAGTTTTATGCAAAGAAATAGATTGGAATCGAGTTGAACACAAGGAATCAATCTTTATTTCAAACAGAACCAAAATTAAGACAAGAGTAAAGTATGGTGCTTTTACTAAAAAGAGATGTTATATAGTTCAGAAAATAGGTTTTTAAGTTGAGTTCAAGTTAAGCTGAAAAGTTGTTCCAGACTGAAAAAAGCATGACATTATAAACTAATAACAACAATGCCATTCTTCTCATGATGCAATTGCTACTTACATGATTAACAGTCACCCTTTCTTTAAAAAATGGGATGTTGTATCCCTGGGGTATCATCTGACTTGCCAGTAGGAAATATCACTGTCAATATCTATACAGTATGCTGATTGTTATAGAAATCTTTTCCAAGAGAGAGTACATATTACAATTTAATTCACTGACCTAGTTCTATGAGTAACTAGGGCAAGAGAAACTTAGTAGCTCCCTTGACCCATTTTCTGAATTAAGGCAAAGCACTCAAAATGTACATAAATTTAAAAAAATGATATACTAAATAAGGGACTAGGAAACAAATGGTATGCAAAAGTAAGAAACCAGCCAGTTTGGTGTTAAACATAAGATGTGTTCGTAAACTAAAGCACACTCAAAGGATCGCTTGAAGTTAGCTAGCAGTAATATGTCACTGCTTGCAAGCTATTTCCGAACGACCACCAAAAGTTGCTTTAGTCAAGATGATGTAACTGAAAGTGAAATAGTTACTTTAGTGTCTGCTTGCACAGCTGTTCTTTCACTTATGACTGATGTTCATTGTGACTTATATGATTCAAAAAACTTGGATAATAATAAGGATATTGCTGCCTGTGTTGTGTTGCACTACAGCAATGTTGGTAAAACTGACAGAGCCAAAGTGAAGGATTATGTGAAGAAGACAGTGCCACAGTATATGATGATGCTTTCCAAAGTAATTTTAGATTGAGAAGTCTACAGTTGAGGTAGGCCTAAGTTTACAGTAGCTTCAGAATCACCAACATTTTTATTGTCTAATTTTAAACCTCTTTCCGGAGAGAAAATTTGAAATATGATGTTTTTCCACGTTAAGACAACCCTAGCATTAAATGTTTACAGGATTCCCGAGTGTGACTGGTTGTATTATTACTATTAGTTTACTAGTCTGAGGTGAATGCTGCTGCTTTCTATATATATTTCAGTGATTCAGAATTTAGATCATTTAACTAGTGATTTAGTGAGTTCAACAAAGGTGGTATGTGAATGGTAATTAGCTTGTCTTAAAAGCAAGCTAATGCACTGTCATTAATGGAATCTATTTTTAATAGCATATTTAAATGCCTCATTAAAATGGCACAAGTGTAATTTTTAGTACATTATATGTTCTATCATATGGTTCATTTTGGTTGCAGTATGTCATCATTCACTCATAGATTTTGAGTAACAAAAAATAAAGGCATATTTTCTGTGGGTTTGTTAATTTCTTTTATGTATATATCGTTGGTAGGCTTGTTAACATGTTTTAGTTTTTAATTGCAGAAAGTAATTAAACTTATGGTCATAAGAAAGCCTTGCAGTACTGTAGGAAGGCCTAGAGTCACAACAGAAAAAAAATGTTTTAGCAATTTTACGGACATTTTCATACTGACGTGTTTCAGATCACTTTGATGTGTCAAAAGGTCACTTGTTTGAAATAGTAGTTATTCTGCAATAATTAATGTGACCTGACAAATCAGTATATTAAGTGACCATCTGGAAAGGACACTGAAAATATTGTTACAGACTTTAACATTTTGTGTGGAAATAATTCGTTTCCTGGAGTGTTTGGCTGTATTGATGGCTCACATATCCAAATCAGCAAAGTAAGAAGAGATCCAATCAGTTATTTTAACAGGAAGGGGTTTTACTCTGTGATTTTATATCAGTTTATGACTTCAAATTTAAGTTTCTGAATGTGTTTGCAGGCTGGCCAGGATCATCCAGTGATGCACAGGTGTGAAAAAATAGCTCAGTATTTACACAGCTTGTCTCATCATCAGCTATAAATGTTCATTTATTTGGAGACAGTGGCTACGCATTACATTCCTTTCTAATGGTGCCATACAAAGATAATGGAAATATGACAATGCAGCAAAAGCAATTTAATTTGCAGGTCAGTTCCATGCGAATTGTGATTGAACAAGCATTTGTTTTATTAAAAAATAGACTTAGACGATTAAGATATTTGAACACGAAAAAGTTAGAATTGGTACCTAAAGTAATAATGGCTAGTGAGGTTTTAGCTTGCTGATCTCACTTGTAAGCAGCTTTACTTTATGAAAAGTACTGCTTCATCTCTGCTTTCAGCATGCCTACTTTATCAACGTTTTTCAGAGATTCTGCTGAGTGCGCTTTAGTTTACAAACACACTTATAAGTGTCATTGTGAATAAAGATTAGTTTTAATTGTTCACTTGTTTTTCTTTACTGTTCAAGTTCAATTTATTCTCTACTTAACATTCCCTGAACCTACATTTTTGAAAATACTTATAACTACCTGTAAGATATCAGTGCACTTGAATAACATACAACCTGACTGCATATACTTAATCTTCTGTTCATCAGTCATCACAGACTTTAGTACTTCTATCATTTCTTTGGATTCTTTTCTCCATTGGTCTATAGCTTCTTGCCGTTTGTTGTGACAGTCGCTAATTATTCCTGGAAGATAGTCACTGATTGGCTGCAGTAAATAACAGGGTGGTACTATATTCTCATTGATGAGATACCACTTATATAATAACTCTTTGTCCTCAGAAGATTGGACATTTTTGCTGATGAACTCAAAATCTGAACTGACAATATTTCTAGGCAAATTTGAGCACTCTAGTTGTTCATTCAAGAAAATCTGTAACAAATATCAACATCTAAGTTTTACTGATTTTTATTCAACAAAATATATTATCAGAAAAATACATTAATATCTAAAATAAACAAACACATCAGAATTGATATAGTGCTTTTCATATATCAATTCACTGTTCTGTTTCAATGAGAAAGTAAAATGATGCTGGTGTTATATAAAACCTTGAATAACCTTATATAATTAAAAATTCTAAGTGAATGTTTAAAAAACTTGCACTATAAAAATACACTAATTTTTCTATTAATGGAAAAAATGAAGAAAGAAAGTGAAATTTTACTGGCTGATGAGTTTTATCTTTAAAAAATCAGCCTAAAAATGAATTAAGATTATATGATAATGCACTGACTAAAAATTAAAGATTATGTTTTGAGAACTTTACAGACTAAACTGCCTAAAACTTGAATTAATAAATGATTAGATATAACAGAACTTACCAAAACTATGAGTTTTCCTCTTTTTTTAAGCTCTCTCAAAGTGTCCAGGCAAACATCTCTGAAGCTGTGATCATCTAGACAATCCCCTGGCACTCCCCAATGTAAATCCACAACATTTAGCTCATAATCATTCCTGGCACAGAACAACCTTAGATCTGGAAAGACTCTCTCCATCAATGCTAACCTCTCCACTTGACTGTCTATGAAAATACAGTACATTTATTTTAGCCATTCTGTACTAAAAAACCAAACAGAATATAACATGAAATTTGAATAAAAAATTAAATATTCTGCATAAAATGCTGAGAAAAATTATAATAATTACATATGCATGTGGTTTAAAAACATGTTACAGTTCACATGTGGAATTCAGTAAAGGCTATCTGTGCTTGCTGTCCCTAATTTTCAACTGACAGACTGAAAAGAAGACAACTAGCAGGAAGTGAGTGGGCTAGAGGCAAATCTTAGGAAAATCAGGCTGGGGGTTTGGGGGCTCTAATTCTCCATAAAACTTCCTCTGTGGATGTGCACTGATAAGAAATTCTTAGAAAATATTCATAAACATATTTTTCTTTGATTTATTAATTTTTCCTAGGAATAACATCAAACATTCAGATGGTATACAAAAATAACACTGCTTATATATAAATAGCATATTTAATTATACAACCACCTCGCCTTGCTGAATTTCAGAGAAGAGTTATAACTTAATTTAGTGGATTGGTGTAACAAACCAAGTCAAATGTAAAATGTGTTTAAATACAGTCTTTGGAAGTTGTCAGTTAACAGTTTTATTTCACACACCAGTAACAGTTATAAAAGAGTCAATCCTTCGCCTATTTGTTACTTCTTATTTAGTAAAAGTTATACCAGGCAGAGGATATTCAGTGACCTTGTACACTTGACACAAAGCTGTTTAATGTGAGGAATGAAAGTAAGCTTACAGTCAAAGATAAGTCCCAAGAACTTAGTCTCAACCACCACAGAAAGAACATCACCACCGAGATGAGGCTCTGTATCAGAATCCAAACCCCAATGGTGGCAAAAATGGATGCAAACAGTCTTAGACGAAGGGAAGGTGAAACCGTTTGCCCTGGCCCACCCCAACAAGCAACTGAGAGCAGTCTGAAGCTGCCTCTCAATAAACTTCATGTTTGACGACTGATAAGAAATGTGGAAATCTTCGACACTGTTTGTAACAGTAGGAGGAAGTTGTTCAGTGATAGCATTGATCTTAATACTAAAAAGTGTGATACCCAAGATACAGTTCTGAGGGACTCCAAGTTCTTGTGTGAAGGATCGGGACAGGGTCAAACTCACATGGACCTGGAAACTCCAGTCAAGTAAAAAGTTGCAAATGAAAATGGGTAAATGGATACACAACGTATATGAATGGGGGTCATGCAAAATTCCAATCCTCCATGCATGCAGTGTGAGGGTTGTGGTTTAAGTGTATATTGATATGTACTATAGTAACAGCACAAATAATTAATTATGTTTTATGAATTATGGTAGTTTTTACAAAAAAACTTAGTTCTGATGAATTTGGTCAGATTTGTTATTTTGTGTTGCCTGAAAAGAAAAGTGCACAAGTCTGATAGCTCACAAGTGGTAGCACTTTATTGAGATAACTACTGATGGTAGTTTTGGAAAGTAACAAGAGATAGTTATGAAGTAATTAAGTGTGGAAACTGGAGGCAATAGGTATAAATCGAGAATTTGATATGGATGATAAAATATTGTGATATGAATTTAAATGTGATTACCAACCTGTAAGGTATTGTTTGAAAATACAGTGTACCTTTTATTTTCATCAATATTAGTAAAAGAAGGTTTCAATTTTGACAGTTGGCAGGTAGAAAACTTTCATGGAAGGATAAGAGTAGTGGAGATACTTACACTATGTGTTATAGAAAACATAGTTTTACCTCTTGTTTTTTAACAAGAGTAATGCAAGATATTTTACTTGTTATGAATTGAAAAGGTTGGGTAGGTGAAATTATCAGTAGTATACGAAATTCAGAAACAGCAGCTTAAGTATCATAACAAATATAAATTTGGTTTACCCAGTGCTTTATCTGGTTGTGATAGTATATATTCAATCATACAGACTGAAATATTTAGGGACAGTTTTCTAAATATTTTCTCAACTGTATTTCAGTACAGGATACAGTGTGTAATATACATAAAATTGCAGGCTGTAAGTGTAATAGGGTGAGGCAGAAAGTAACACCCAAGTGGTGAAACTTTGAAAATTGCACCATAGCTCTAGTACTAAACTTTAAAATACAATGAAAGTGTTAGCAGATCTTAAAGATCAAAATCAAAGGTTAGTATCATCTAATCTGAGTTAGCTTATGTGTAGAGGATACAGTTTTGCAGTCTAGGCAAAAAAAAAGAAAAAAGTGTCCTTTCCTAATGGAACCAGGTGCTGTTTATGTAATAAATGGACAGTGGTGGAAGAAATTGACCTAGGTCAAATGATAAGAATGTAGACCATTGTCACAGGGATGGTAACAGAAGGCCACATAGCTAAAAATGGATTGGTCAAGTGAAGACACAGTGAAGTATGTGAACCAAACAGGTCATGCATGCCAGGATATATTCTTCATGCTATTTGAGAATGAGCACATATGAACCCATTAATTATCCAGCCTCTAAAAGTAATTTTTAAAGGGTGGTATTGGTTTTAACCAAGTGGTTATGACCACCTCGCAACCTACACACCTAGTTGACCAACTGAAATTCATTTACCTTGCATTTTCAATTCAAACTTTTGCTATTCAAGATTATGTTCTGAACCAAGCTCACCATCTTGTCTTCAAATAGCCAGTGACATTTTCTTAATCATTGTGTGATGAAGCCCTGCTTTTTTTTTTTTTTCTAAAGTGAAAATCTGCCCAGGACTTTCTCTTCAATAAAGAACTAATGTTCTAGATTAACAACAAGAGTCCAGGAGATGGACATACTTTCAATGCACAGGTTTCTAAGATGATAGAAAGGCCAGCAGACTCAACTCCTCTCTGTGAAACAAACTTTACTGGTGGCACAGTGACAAACAAGGACAACCCTAACATCTTCCTCAACCCCTGTGAAGGAGAAATCCAGAAGATCATTGAGAAAAACAAGCCCACTGATCCAGTGTCTACTTATCAGGTGCAAAACCACATAAAAAAATGCATCACATGTGAGCTCACTTCCAGCACAACCACTAAATCTCAAAGCTGAGAAAGACATTTCTGGAACTTAAGTCAACCCAAGAGTTGGCTGGGCCCTAGGAAAACGTTTTAGAGCTAAAAGAGAAGAGCTGAGCTGCAACAATGCAGACCTTAATTGTGACCACCATCACCACTTGTTGAGTAGACACCCATGTAAAATCAATGATATATAAGCCATCACCATCTCTGGCACCAATGAAACCAGTGTAAAGAAAACATGAGGTAAATGAAGAGCCACCATCTCATCAGTGCTGTTTATTTAACAACCAGACAGCAATGGTAGGAATAGACCACAATCAAAGAGTAAGCATGTGGACCATTGTCACAGGGATTGAGAGAACATTGTATATGTTACTATAGTCAACTGTCAGTTCCAATTAACATACCTGACTTTGTGATACTGGCACTATTTTTTTAATAATCACCAAATCTGCTACTTTCCCATAAATTCTATCCTATTTTGCCCCAAAATGAATAATTAACAGATTTTATAGATGATGAATCCAATTACAAACATCTAGTAATTACTTACAACAATTTTCAATAAAGCTTAAGTGAAAGTTATGATAATATTTAAGAAAAACTAAAAATAATCTATAAAATTCAACCTCAGTTTAAAAAATACATATTTTGAAACAGGTTAAATATATTCTTTGATAGATTGTTTAGGCAGAGTATTCATGACGAAACTTTGTAGAATGGACAGCAACTGCCTGTTGTAGAGACACGAGTTTAGAGGATGACGTTTCAAAAGTCTTCCACCTTTCGTCTTCAAGTCAGTGTGTTCCTGTTTTTGGTAGTTATTTTGATTTGAACTTAATTATTTCAGAAGAAATAATTAATAATCAAGGGTTTGTTGATATGCATCGTTGGTTACTGGTAGGACTAGTGGCTGGGTCTGGTTACCTTTTTCCTTCTTGTAATGGTAGTTTTGGTTGTCTTGTCTTGTGTTTCTGTCTCAGATGTGGGCGAAGTTTGAGTTACTTGGTCTAATGTGATAGGTTGGGTAGTAGAGTTCTGGCAGGCAGTGGTTGTCATTCGGATGTTGTGAAACATGGGCTTTATATAATTTTACATCACATAGAAAAAGCATTGTAAACATTAAGTTGCATAAAAAAAAGCAGTATGCATATCATGTGTATGTCTAAAATGCACAACTTTCATAAAATTGAAAACTGTATCAAAACCTTTCTTAAGTCAATGTAGGAATGGTCCCCCATGCTCCTCACTGAGATAAGTTATTATTCTGAATCCTGGGATTTATTGTTTGCTCCTAAATGTTAGGGATATTTGTCAACCACTGAACAAAATATACAAAGGAATAGCATGGCACTGTGGTAATTTAAGGATAAATCAAGTATACACTTACCCAATTTCCACAACACCACATAGATTTGTGTATCTAGTACAAAGAAGGTCAAGTTTAATGGTTTGTAATGTTGGAACAAAAGAAACAAGATAAGTTGTTGAAGATGAAACAAAATAAAATACTATTTACTGAGGAAGAAGTGAAGAAGAATTATAAGTCATCAAGTAGTAAAACTATTGCTTCATAAAGTGAAATTAAGTAAAATAAACGAATAATTAAGAAAGACTATCTAATTAAAAATGGAGAATAAAAAGAAAACAACAGATACTCAGAAGACTTAATAATATAGCAAACAAAAATGATATTCTAATAACAAGTTTTAATTTTTTCAAGTCAGGGCTGAATCTGTGTTCCCTGCAAACAGAAAAGAATCTTTCCAAAAACTGCATTCAAGTGTCACATTTTCTCTCTTTCTAACTAACAAATCATAAAACAAGAATATGGAATTATCTTTACTCTATGTGACATGGTGACAGTGATGATGCAGTACTCCATACAAGGTAAAGTAGGATACAACACAATTATTCCATGAAAACATTGCTAGCTTCTGTGATCAGACTCTGCTATAGAAAGTAGTGCCTCAGGCTGAATTTAGAACATGACCTTGATCAGATTTAGGATGCTCTGGATTACAGTTAAAAAGAAAATTAAACATTTATAGGCATGAGACATAAACAACGGGAAAGTGAGATGTATAGTATTTACATTTTATAGCATCCACAGAAATAAGATTGCAATATGTTAGATTTCAAATACATGGTTAGGTAGGTAAGTTTATTAAGGACTGAAATTGTACATAACATATACAATAATTCTAGTTCATAATTAGCAAATATTTTGTTACTTACAGTGGTACAAAAGAAAACATTAAAAAATCACTAACAGGAAATGTTGCCATACACATGAGGAAGATGAGTTGGATAAGGATTCATTCTAATGCAACTTAATACTTAATTTAACATGGTAATATGTTTATTCATTTAATTTGAAGACATGACATTGTTTTCAATACACATTAAGTTTTGACTTACAAATAACACTGTAAAGAATGAATATGGTACCACTTATGCATTCAGTTACAGATTTTTAAGACAATAACTGTGAAAAACTGAAAAATAAAAATGTTATCAAAACATCTGTGAAAAGGAAGCAGGTAATTTAAGGATTTATGCAGAAAATAAGGCTACCAATTGAAGCAAATATTCTACATATTGATTGAAACTCAGGTGTATTTACTTACTACACACTGATGTAAAAAAAACTAAAAGATCAAATATCAATTATTTTCTTGGAAATCCAAGTGGAGTAGTGCCTTTTTTTTTGGAACCCAATTTAAAATTATATTATTTTTTTTGTATTTCATGATAGTTCAATTTAGAGAGTGTATGAACAGTACTGTTAACTTTCAGAAAATGTGATACTCCACACACTGTGAGGTCAAGAAAATTTTACCACTGGTTACATGTAACTCTTTGCTACCATTTAAAAGCATTCCCTTTATAGCATGGTAAATCAAAGAAGTACAGTGTAATCCTGTCCAAGCCATGTGTCTGCCAGGGTAGTAACCCAAGGAAGCTAATTTTTTGGCAATTTTCCCTGAGATAATACTGAGTACAGGAGTATAATTTCTTTTATCGTAACTGAAAGTATCGGTCCTGAGCTATTCATGCTACACCAAAGTGAAGCTACAATTTAGAATTTCCAACAGCCAAATGTAACAGAAAGGGGGCATATCTTTACTAACAATACCAAAAGAGAAAGCATACTTATTACTAAATATTTTAGTTAGCAAAAATTTAAATTACATCATACCATAAAATTCTGCACATATATAGATATTAATCAGTTTCAGTGGCTGTGGGGAAAACTCTTCAAACACTTGGCCAGTCAGCAAGCAACTGATGCTGGTAGGCAGATCCTGTATGCTAGGAACACCCTTAAAACTTCTATGTCCAAACAGTTGCTGCCCTTCTTCAGAAGCCTGGAAAGTGTCACAATGTTCAATATTCACTTAATAAAAAAATTATATAGTGTATAGTTTGTCAGTAAAAATCAAAGCAGTTATTTCCTTAAATAAAAGAATACTAAACAAATATATATAGTGTACATAGTTTGTTTTTTATTATAATAATAAGTTGTTCATAAAAAGGAATCATATATAAAACTTACATGTACTCCTGGATCATTTAAAGATGAAACTGAAGACACCAGTTCGGTTTCACTTTCCACATTTAAAACTCTAAACGGTTTTGTTTTCATACTAGTATTTGAAAAATGGACACTTTCCACATGCGACACAAATGTTGGGCATGCCCAATGATCACAACTGGAACTTTCAATATTTTCACAGGTGTGTTGACTACATGTAATGTCCTCAGCTGAATTGATTTCGATATACTGACTTCCACTGTAAAAATTCCCAAACAAATCTGTAATAAAAACTATGCTAACATTATAAGTTTTGTTTATTTCCACAGAATATAAATGTTATGTGAGTTCACTGGTTGCAGTTCTAAAAAATATTTCATGTTAACATTTTCTAAATAAACAAATAACAATCCAAACTACTTTCTTGTAACAGCAGGATCTCTTTGTTTTTCTTATGCAGCATTGTGAATTTCAATATTTTGGCCTTAATCATTTATATATATACTGATAATTGTTTATATGTATGAATGTTTAACCCAAACCCTTATACTGCTAAATAATGGATTTTATATTTTTAAAATTCATAAAATTTCATTAATATTTTTGTGTACAAATTTTTTAAATACCTTTATTTGTACATAATACTTCATGTAAAGAATATTAATACATATACAAGTTATAACCTTATATTTCTAATTTAAGTTTGTTAATCAAGTTATTATGTTACCTGTAATATGTAAAACTCCTGTTATGTAGTTTAATCACAATATTATATCGCAAAACTTGAAAGCATAAATAATTTTTTTCAGTACCAATCAAAAGCTTGTGAAATGACTAGACATAATAAAATTCTTAGTCTTTCAGTTTCAGATTTAACAAATTATCACACATTTGTCTAGATAAGTGTCCAGTGAAAAAAAGAAATTCAAAAGGAAAAATATAAATATATTTAGTTTTATGAAAACCAAAAATTACAATTAAACAAACTTTCAAAGATAATGAATAAAATCATACAATACTAGAAATTTAATAACTCATATAATTCCTCTTGTTAACACATTTTGAGAGTATTAAAATACTACACATTGGTTACAGGCATGTACTTTTTGAATGTAGCTTCTCAAATAACAAAAAATTTTTTTAATTTCCCAAATAAATTTGTTTTCTTTAAATTCTAGTATCAGGTTTAATTTTAAATGCAAGTTCAAAATCTAATGAAATTGTATAGTGTATAAGACTGAGTAGGTTCCAAACAGAATAAAACAAACAAATATGTACTTAAAAAATATGTAAAATAAATCATAAATTAGGTTAATACATTATTATAAATGAATTTTTTTAAAGAAATAATATCAAAATACAATAATATATTAAAAGTAATAGAAGATCTAACAAATTCTACACAACCACAGCCAATAAGTCACAGTGGAATGCGCATATCAGAGTTGCATTTTGACATTGTTTGGCTTTTCGTAAGTAGTGTGATATCATCAAAATTGATCTCATTTGGGAAGGGTATGTAACAGCCATTTCTGAAATAAAACATTCATACACTCAAATCATAAAGATGTTTTCACATTGGGAATTTAGAATTTCAAAGATGTGGATATCCTTTTACTTAATGGCATAACAAAGGAACATGGAGCAACCTGAGGCACCATGGAAAGAAACCTGAAACAAGTTATACCACAGTTATGGTATGCAAAGTGCAACAATATACAACATAATCAAGAAGGGATCTCCTTTTGAAAAACCAATATAAGTCATGTGTACACAAGTTGCTTCCACCAAATATCTGTTTAACATCCACATACCCTATATAGCTGGCGAATGAAACAGGTATTCATATTATTCCATAAGAAGACATACTAGTGAAGTTGCCAGATGCTGCAACTATATACATATGAAATCAGACAGTTGAAAAAGGTTCTGGGAAGCCATTTTCCTTGTACACTTGATGAATTTTGGAAAGTTTGCAAGGAGAAGTGGTGTGCTTGGAAAATTAGTCTTATAACAAAGCATTTTACAATGGAAACTATGCTGCTGAGCTATTGTCAAAATGCAGTTATCAAACACAACAAAACCATGTGGTAACATGGACTGTAATAAGGTGATGAGTCTCCAAAATCACCTAACATAGTCTATATTATTTAAAGAAATTGTTACACATCTTCAAAAATAAGTCATACCTTTCAGTCAGTTCCATTGATGACACAGGCCTTTGCTTCCTTGCAGAGCACACACTTCCCATTATTTTGTTCAAAATTTGTTGTCAGATATATAATGTTTGAAAGGGATGATAAAACTTCTGTCCACACTTCTACCAAAAGAGATAAATAACTTTTAAGTCAGACATATCAAACCAAAAAATACAATAGCACCAAATTTTCAAACTATAATTATATGTAAACCAAATTATTTCATAAACTTTGATGACAGACAGAATGAAAGGGATTAGTGATGCACTTCAGCTATTAATAACTTTATCAAATTTGCAGGTCTTTACCCAAAACTTTTAAGAGATGTCTCATTAAATAAACAATATAATTATAATTACATGATATAAAAATATCCAACTTTGTGTGCGTATAATATAATACACAAGTTTCACTCCTTAACCAAAACCTGACAATATAAAATTTTAGTTCTTCAAAGTTCAAGAAAAAACAGAAGCAGAATATACAAGCAAAACTAAAATGACCAATCAATGAGACAAAGCTGGATCCAACCAGAAGTGAGCTTGCTACTCAACAGACAAAAGGCAATAATGACTAATGTATTGTATTAGTAATAGTAGTCTTAATAATAATATATCCCAAAGAAGCTAATAATACGTAATATACTATACTTTTATAGTAATTATAATAGTTATTAATCTATTTCAAAATATCTACAAGAAATAAAATGGTAATAAGTAATTGACACTTCCACAGCAAAACAGTTGATAACTTGTCCAAATAAGCTCAAACTAAAAAACAAACCTTTTGAGACAGAAAATCTATCACCACCGACAATCATCCGCTGGATCGGATTTTTAGTTTCGATTTTGTTGGACCTGGGAGGTACACCTTCGACTTCTTCCTCCATCACTACCGGATCAGAATATTCCTTCCTGCTTGACTGTTGTTTATTTATTTAGTTAAACGCTAGACAAATACATCACGAGACCAGGGCTCAAATTCAAACACTTTGCAGGTAATTACACTGATTGATCCTACTTCCCTCTTCAGGGCCATGTCCATGAATGTAAAACTTATAGCATTTAGTGCTTTCTTCCCTCATCTTTTAATTTGATTATGTAATAGTTCTACACTTCACAAACAGTTCAGTTGGCAAATCGTCACTTTTCACTAGATTGCGTTATCAGACATGTATTTGGCATAAATACCCTTTTAAATACAGCTGGATACTAAGTGATATTTTTTGGTCTAGAGTAGGAGGCCTTTTTCTTATGGTACGTACTAAGTGGAGAGAAATATATTTAGCGGTATCATCATCACGTATAAACTATGGAGGTTAGTAAATCAAAATGATATAAATTTTTGTCAAATATATGAACGAGTAGTCTAGGAGCCTATCGTGGATTGGTGATATGTTTGCGTATTTGTTCATACAAACTGTGTTTGTTGATCTGGATACCCTAAATGCTATGGTGATTAGTGAATTTTGTATTGTTTATAATTTCTTAATATGTGATGGTGCAATGTTAATCCATGCTGGACAGGCATATTCAATTACTGGACGTATTTATAAATTTTAATGATATTTGTTTATGATGCTCTTATATTTTCACTCGACAGTCTCCTACCATAGTCTGATCGTTGCCATACTTTATTTCAAATTTGGGTTATATGATTTATCAGTGTTAATTTTGAATCGAATGTTAATCCTAAGGATTTTACTGACATGGCAATATGTAGACGAGTTCCATGTAAGTATAATTCGGCTGGGTGTCAATGTATTTTGAACGATTTCAAGAATAGTACCATGTTGGTATTTGGAAAAAAGTATTTGAATTCTGTGTTTTTGATAGTATTCAACTAGTTGGTGTAGTAGTGGTTGTAAGCTTGTAGCGGCTATTGAGGGAGTCATGAAACTCTTCCATATTGCCACATCATCTGCGAATTGAGAAAGAAGTAAGACTAAAATTTAGATCTTTTAAGGGCATATCGCTTACATACATGATGATGAAGATAAGGCTAACTACCTCTTCCTCGGGAACACCTGCCTCAGGAATAAATACATTAAGTAGGCGCCCTCCACATTCACTCTGCATTTTCTGTTTTCCAAAAAGTTAGATAATCAGTGAATAACACCTGTTGGTAATTCCATTTGTTTCATGCGATATCATACACCATTATGCCATACAGTGTCGAAAGCTTTCTCTATATGAAGAAAGCAGGCAATAGAGCATTTGTTTTGATTAAAGCTATCTACTATGGTTTCAGTTAATCTAACTAAATGACCTGTGGTTTTGTACTTCAGTTAATTTTGATATAATTTCTAGGAATGTGGAGAGTATATTATTTATCATTATTTCTAAAATTTTGCCTATGCAGCTGGTCAAGCTGATTGAACGGTAGCTTTTTGGGTTTATTCGCTGGTTAACTTTCCTTTAGAAACATATTGTTACACCTCTGGTCGTCAGTTAATTTCCCGTATAATTTATTGTACATAATTCTATCTGCTCATAAATATTTCAATCCAATTTAAACATTATTTGCTACTGTGTTACATATCAACTTGTACATTAGAAACTGTAGATAGACTTCCTCTGTCTCACATGCCATTATCATGGTAATGTATAGAGGCTACCTCCACTAGCTGTGTCTCAATAGCTGTGGTGCTTGTCAAATATGAGCCATTAAACTTAACACATTTTATCAGAATCACAAAATAAATAATCACAAGCAGATAAAATCCTTGCAGCCATAATTAATATTCATGCTGTTGCTATAAATATGTAATCGACAGTAAAATAAATTTACTGTCCTGAATCACTACCAGTACCAGAACTATCAGGAAACTGTACTGCCTTATAAGTTAATCCAATCATACACCAAATCATAATATTTCTGTAAACTATACAAACCATGATCTCCAGAGTTTCAAGTTTTTGGTTAATTACAAGAAAAAAATGTCAAATATTTTAAAACCTAAAAAAGTACATAACCATTAGATTTAATAAATGGACTGCTAAAAAGTTTTATTTTGTCCTTGGTTTCCATACTCTAAGTCTAGAGGCTTGTTCATTTTGTACTGTACTATTATGGCATAGAATTAGGGTTGTGATTCCAGGTTTTCCTTCAAGCCCTATAACAACTGCCTTCCCATCTAGAGACAGTTCACAGCACACGATAAGCTCATCTGGTGTGAATGTAGATAAACATTCTCCTATAAGATAACAAAAAAAAAACGAATATTTCACATGATTATATAGTGATCTGATTTTAAAATAACAATAAATTGTGTAAAACAAATCCTTAAAACCATTCTGATAATTATTGAATTTCTGAAAGCTAAAATAAAAATATCACTCTTGAAAGAAAGCAGCATCTATTTTCATCCAAGTATTTAAAGCCCCATTGTCTTTTCTAAAATGTTGGATAGTAAATGCAAACTTCTAAGGTAAAAATATTTAATGTTCAGTGGAAAGAGAACAACCTGTTATATTGGTATACAAACTAGTTATTATCATTAATCAAACAATTTAAAACTTACCATGAGAATCACCTTCACCTTTGAAATCATATCTAATACTCTTATTTTCAAATAATGTTAATTATGCACAATAATCTGTTATGATACATTGGCCTCTTTTTTCTCCCTTATAAAACTGAAGTGGAGTTGATACTGTGATTTCAAATTTAGAAATACAACCGTAGGATTTTATATAACAACCATCATATTTAGTTACACCTTAACATTTGAATCATACATTTCTAATTTAATCCCAACCAAAATTTATTAACGCTTCAGATTAACAAACTCCAACTTTTAGGATTTTTTTTTATCACAAAAATCATGTTACTTGATTATATACTTTAGATCAATTACAAGGAACCATCTGCATTATTAAAATCTCTCACACCAACCCTTTCAGTTATGTCTTCAACATCTTTGATGCTCTCTTGGCCCAAGTAAAAGGCTACACTACCTATTATTAATTCAACATTATTAGAAAATCCCAGTTCATTAGGAGTCCAGATCACATTACCAATGAATGAATAATATAATCAGGTTTAGATGGTAATTAAGTATGTAACATAATATTGGAAGTCAAATTCTTTTGATTTCATCATCTTTGAACTGAATTTTCTGTAGATCTTGATATCTAGCTTTTGTACTGTGAAAGCTGTACTAGAAAAACATTTCAGTGGTAAATATAGATATAAAAAACAAACAAGTTTATTTATCTCCTATAACCTGTATAGCTGTGTATTGGAAGTGTACAAAATGTAGTATTAAAATAAAGAAGCTGCTTGTTCAAATGATAGTATCTTTTTTTATAACTGTTAAAATAATAAGTACTAATTCTAGCTTTCCCAGTTAGCTTTTAATTTGTAAAACTAGTCTGATAGATCCCTTATTAAATGCACTAATTATGTGCATGTTATCCTACCAATTCTTTCCAATCATGGAAATAGCTTAGATGAACATTAACAAAAAAATTAACAACAACTAACTTGTCAACTCGTCTTATATTTTAAGGATACAGTTACTATTTGTTTTCTATCAGAAAGCTAAACTTAACTTACAATATCACAGACCATACATTTTTTCAAACTAATGAAACTTTAGAATACATATTCCACAAAATGTTCTTTTTCCAACTAGAAGAAAGCATCTTAAGAGGATTGAAAAATAAAAAATTAAACTATTTTTTCTCACCCTTTTTTAGATCCCACAGTCTAAGACTGCGATCATAACCCTTCGAGTCCCAGGTCACACAAAAACCAGATGATACTGAAAGTTGAATATGATCAACAGGAGAACTGTGTCCTCTCAAAATGAATCTAACAGAAAGGGGTAGAGATGAAAATCTAACAATAATCTAGTTCTTTAAACATAAACATATAAAAAAAAGAAATAACTAAATAACATCTCCAGTTCCTGGATACTATTCTTTATAAAAGAGTTCAGGTTGAGTTTTCTAGTGTAAGAGACATTCTTCACAGAAAATATGATCAATTTAACTTCTATAAAAAATTGATGGTCAATTCTTAAATATTTTCTTTGTTAACAAAAACTTTGAGTACCTTAGACTGGATTGATCTTGCATTACAAGAATACTTTGAGTCAACAAACTCAGCTAACAGGAGTAATCTTTTAGAATTGTAACTGCATCTTTCTAAGTACTGTCCATGTCTGGAAAAAATTATTTGTAACCAAGAGAAATATTTCATGTACACTTAATCAAAGTATAGAATCAAATCTTAATTTTAGGGAATCATTCAACTAATGATGTTATGCACAAGAATACTGATGCAAAATTCTTTGACTCATCACTCACAAGTTGCATCTGTGGCTTGAAATGTTGACAAGAATTTTAACTGTATTGAGAACTTTGAAGGATTTCACCAGACAGATTAAAATAACGGTGGATCAGCTATGCAGGTCGGTATAGTGGATTTGCCACAATAATTCAAAATGCCAACCCGAAGCTATTCATGTTCATTGTAAAGCACATGTTCTCAATCTTGTACTTTTTTTGACATCCCAAAAGAAGTTATGTCAGTGTGTAATATGCTTGTGACTGTTCAGGAACTGTACAATTTCTTTAGTGTCTCAGGTACACAATACAGTGTAGTAAAGAATATAATGAAAAGGAATGACAGTAACAAAAGAAAGAAAATTAGAAGATATTCATCTGTTAAAAATGTTTAGTTTTTTATTAATGTTTGAATAATTTATGAACTACTGATGTGTGTGTGGTAACAACTTGTAGGCTATACTGATCATTGCTTTAAAATTTTCAAGGACATGATTAAAATTTCAGCCATCCAGTTTACTAGCTGGTGAATGTTTATAGTTGGACAGTTCAATTATACAAAAATATATCATTGCTGTAAAAATATAACTCAGAAGAATGCCTCTGCTTTCCCATACAATAGTTTTATCAGGTTGTGCTGAATTTCACCACATTCGTCATAGATTACTTCTTAAAATAATAAAATAATAGTGTCATAATGACATATAATTGTATACTGTATGTTAGTTTGTTTCACATTCATTTATGATGTGTTTTTGTATTAATGCAATTGCTGTTTTGACACAATTCATAAATTACACTTAAGTGTAATGATTCTAACCACTAAAAGTTAAATAACTACACGTTTATATCATAGTAGTATTCTTATGTGTATTCACCTTTTCTGTGTTGTTGTCATTTCCCAAACCACAATCAATGTGTTTGATAATCCACTCAACACACAGTCCAACTCTGAGTAGACAGCAACAGCAGTGACCTCTGTGCAGGCATGCCACTGGTTCTTGATATGACCAGTCTGAAGATCATACAGTATGAGGATGTGTGAACTATCTTTGCAGAGTGCCTGTAAAACAAATGTAATAATCAGTTTGAAATGGGACTTCAATAGAATAAAATAATAAAGAAATAAGCTGTAATCATCTAGTTTGTACTATATAAAAACTAGTTTTCATTGGTTCCTACTGAAAACGTACAGTTGTATAATACCTTACAAACTGATATTACTAGGTATTCAAAATTCTATTAATTTCTAAACTTCACTTTTAAATATAGCCTCAACAAAACGTACTGTAAAGATATAAAACATATATCTATATAAACCATACGTTAGTGGTTCTCGAACTTTGTTCAAAGACCACCTGATTTGTTCTGTGTTGATGGCCCACAGTAGGATCTATATACTATGCTGCTGCTTCTTTTCTGAAGGGAGCCTGTAGACCATTGCATTTGTATGTTAAAGTAAATTAAATGTAAATGAACCATTTTTTATGTGTAGACAAAATATACATAAATTAAACAGCTGTAATAGATCAAGTTTAAAAAATATAACAGTATGTAGTTCAACACTTATGTTTTGGAAACCAGTTGCTGTAAAAGGTTTTTCAAAAAAGGATAAATTACCTCTCCATTACAAAAGCTAAAGGTCTAACTCACCATACTTTAAAACCAGAAAAGTAAGAAAAGTTAAGAGATAAACAAGCAATCTAATGACATGTTTCAATAGACATTAACAAGTGCACACAAACATGAAATGGAATTCTGGGTTCATAGCTCTGTGAACTGGAAAGCAAATTATTTCTTTACTTTATATTTGTCTTTGCACATTGCCTGAATGAGGCCTAAGGCTGAAAAGTCAGTGGGCCAATCACACTTAAATGATGATGATAAGCAAGAGAATATGTTATTACACATTCTTAACAAAGATGTGTGAACATAATTTGAATTATAAATATAATTTGGATGGAAATAACCTTAACAGTGTTATGAAGGAAGTTATAATTTTCCTAAATGAAAATGTATTTCTGATAGGTACCTCTCTCCGCTCACAAGATTAGATTTTTTTGTTTTATGCTGCCCACTATATGCAAACCTTTTTAGAAATGCATGCCACAAGCCTCCATCCTCCCTCTGTTGGAATCCACAGTTCCAAGACGTCTCTCATGCAAATCATCATGCATAACCTCTCCACCAATAGAAGAGCACTACTATCAAGTGACGCATGTTACTCCCTCTACGTGCCACTACTGAACTATCACTGCAAAGTTTGGCAGAAGATGCAAGCACCAGAAAATTGTTAGGAGAAGGGTGGGAAGTGTGAGAAGAGGGAAGTACCTATCAGAAATACATTTTCATTTAGGAAAATTATAACTTCCGATAAGGTAATCTCCCTCTTCTCATAAGATTAGCTTGAATCCCACATTGAAATGGAGGAGGAACCAGTACGAGAGAAGCATAGACACGTACCTCGGAAGTGATCTGAGGAGGGGTGCTGCACCACATCTGAGTCACCTATCTCTTCACCATGAACATCGACATGATCAGGAGGACCATACATGGTGGAACATTAAAGGGAGCACATGCGTACGGGAGAAGATAGTTTAGCAATGTGATCTTAAACAGAAATCAGTATCACTCAATCCCACAATGGAAGTGGGCAAGTAAGGATGTGTTCCATGGTATAGAGTGGCTAAGGTGCAAGGGACTGTACTTGGTAAGTCAACTACATCCAAAACCTCACTCGCTAGGTACCGACATCCTCGCGAGGATAGGATGAGGGTCATACCATCTTCACCTCAAGTCCCAGAGTCAAGAGTGAACCAAACATTCTACTTTAGAAACTCATAGGGTAGCCTAATGCCAAGGATCCGGGAATGTGTCATACTGAATCCGAGGGAAGTCCATTGCATGCTCTCAACTCCCACAACTGTGAAGCCAGCCTAAAATGACCCCAGTAACAACCTCATCACTCAACGAGGGAAAATGTAGGACAGAAGCAGAAACAGGTCACACAGACCTTCTGCGACCCACAACACAGAAGACAAGTCAAGAGAGGAAGATGGACAACCCGAAACCTGTGTGAGGACTTATGTGATTGATTCACTTTAAAAAAACTCCAAAACCTCACTCCCTGGATACCAACGTCTATGCGAGGGTAGGAGGAGGGCACTCAATTGGAGGGGTGAACTGCATTTGGGTGTCTCAACTCCAGGAAATAGTTACTCATCCAAAGGATCTTGTAAATCCCTCTACACCAGCAGAACACCACTGCCCTACTCTGAACTGAATGGTTATAGCCATCTTTGGGGAACCCATCCAGCAGGTTGCCTCCATGGTCAACCACCCCAGCGGCTTGGAACTGGCAAGTGGTAAGGACTCCCGTACTCCACTGGAAGAAGGAGGGGAAGTGCAGTGGAGAGTTTGGAGAGACTTCAACACCTGAGACAGTGCAATGGATGAAACCCTATTTTGAAAAGCAGACCACATCAATTTATTCAATCTAGGCATAGCAGGATTGGGCAGCAATCCCCTTCTGCTTTATTCATGCTGTACATGGGTGGAATGGTCTGAGACAGGCACATTATGATGCAATTATCACAAGGAATTTACACTAGTGTTCTTGTGAAACATCCCATCTCAAGAGTGAGCGTACATAGCCATGGACAATACAGTGCAGATTTGATAGCAAGATGACTGCAAATGATCATAGCCATCTAAGTGGAACCCATTCCGAGTACAGACAGAATACCTGGTCAGGCACCACTCACCACAGAGCTGGATCCAAATTGATGCTGAAGCAGGGTCCCCTGAAAGAAAAGAAAGCATTGGTGAGGGCTTACCTCATGTCGCAGCCAAACCAAAGTCTGTAGAATAGCCACAGGCGATGTGGTGTAGGTAGTGGGAGATGAACGTGTGTGGAGTCGTTCACATGCCCAATCATAGAATCTCTTCCAGTGGCCAATGAAAATGAGAGGCAAGGGAGAAGGTAAGGTGATGGATTTGATGTGAAGAAATGTGAAAGAGATCACACTGGGAAGGAAACAAGGAGGAATAGGCCAACTAGATCAAACATCAAACCCAACTGGTCAGGGAACGAGAACCCTAGAAGGAAGCCATGTGAGCAATATAACAATGGAGGGTACAGACAGGACGGAGGAGTCTATCTGTTTCAGGACTAGGGTAGAGATGACATATAGAGGGTAGGCAGATAGGGAAAAAGCAGACTGACCTTCTCAAGCTGCAGAGGTCTTGGGAAGGAAAGCAGGATCCAGATAAAGTATAAAGTGGTACAAGGTCCTGGTAATGTCAAAAGCGAAAATATCTGACCTACGACGCCTGCAGGCCAGGAGGAGTAGGAAATATGCCTTCAAGGAGAGGTAAAACAGGGAACACATAGAGTGGTTTGAATGGGGATAAAATGAGGGCATAAAGGACCATGCTAATGGCCTTATCTGGGATGCCTTGGTGGCTAATGGGGCCAGAAGGAATGGATCAACATGGAAAGGACAGGGGAAGCAAAGACCCTGTGGAAGTGGGAAAAACGGAATGTAGGGGATAACACTGCTCAAAACCCCAAAATCGAGGAGACAGAAGAACCCTTCTCAAACAGCTATATGAGAAACTCTAAGTCAATGCCCAGGAGCGATAAATGCTCCATTTGCATTGATAGATGGCCATAGAAGAAGGGCAACTAGAACAGGCTAAATGTGAACCTAGTCTGTGAGAGAAACTGGAACTCCTCGCCTGACAAAATCCAGGTGTGAAGATGGAGGACAGATGGCACAGGATGGAGCACTGGTGACTGGGGTTGACAGAGCAGGTTCAGATGGAAGGAGAGAGATCACCTGCAGTTGGAGCAACTGAGGAAACCATGTTTGAGCAGCCCAGTAAGGAGCAATTAGAAGGATCATTCATGGAGAGGCATGGATGGGGGAAACCACCCGATGAAGTAAACGGATGGGAGCGTAAACATAAAAGAACAGATGAGACAAATCCTGGCTGAAGGCAGCAACAGCCAAGGGTCGAGGATGGGGGACCAAGGACCAAAACTGAGGTAATTTGTGATTGATGGTGGTGGCAAAGGCATCGATATGGGTTGTACCCAGATGCAGACATAGCCACCAAAAAATAGCAGGATGCAGGGACCACTCCATGAGATAAAAGTGATCTGGTCTAGAAAGACAATCGGCTACAAGATGGAAAGCACCAGGTACATGACACACCATCAAACTGTTGGTCGAGAAAGGGAAAATCTGCCCGATGATAAGCAAGGGTGGATTGATCCAAAGGCCGTGGGGGAGGAGGCACACTAACACCCTCCCCCAGTTGAATGGCAAATTGGTCCGCATGAACCCTAATATCGGGGGACAGGGGAAATACTAAATAGTGAATAAAGTTAAGAAAATATAAAAATGCAATACTAAATAGGGGCAGAAAGTTGTTTCATGTAAGAGGGAAGGTCTATGGTAATAGGAAACAGGTGTAAGAGAAAAACATCATATACCTGAGAGATAGAGTCTGAAAAGACTGATGACAGACGAGCTGAATCATCAGGCAGTGAACAGGAAGACGCGGCAAACTCGGGGGGGGGGGGACAAACAATCAAAATCGTCTTCAGTCTGGCCTGGCTCAGAAGAAACTGGTGATTGTAACTTTGGAATTCATAAGCGAGAAACATGAGGAAGTAATGCTATATTAAAATATCAACTGCAGAACTGTGAAATGTAGTAAATGAAGTTAAGAAAATATAAAAATTAAAAAATAAACCACTTCAGGGTAACTGAACAATGTAAAAAAAGAAAGTCTAAACTCGACAGCTGCCAGATGAGAAGTGATAGTTCGGTAGTGGCGTGTAGAGGGAGTAACATGCGTCACGTGATAATAATGCTCTCCTATTGGTGAGTGGTGAGGCATGATGATTTACAAGAGAGACGTGTTGGATTCCAACAAGGGGAGGATGAAGGCTTGCGGCATGCGTTTCTGAAAAAGTTTGCATATAGAGGGTAGTACAAAACAAGAAAAGCTAATCGTGTGAGAGGAGGGAGGTACCTATCAGAAATACATTTTCATTTAGGAAAATTATAACTTCCTTCATAACACTGTTAAGGTTATTCCCATCCAAAGGGATCTTGGTGTAATAGTGGATCAGTCTCTAAAGCAATGTGTTGTTGCTAGTGGTAGGGCAAATAGGACTTTATGTTGTATCTTCAGAAATATTGAATACAAGTCTAAAGAGATTATAATTTCATTGTACAGTTCACTGGTTAGGCTGCATTTGGAATATTGTGTTCAGTCTTGGGCTCCTTACCTTAGGAAAGACAGTGAATTGTTGGAAAGGGTTCAGAGAAGGGTTACTAGAATGATGCCTGGGATGGAGTGATTGTCATACGAGGAGAGGCTGAAATCTCTCAAATTGTTTTTTCTTGAAAAAAGAAGTGTTAGTGGGGGGATCTGATTGAAGTGTTTAAGATTGTAAAGTGAATTGATAGTGTTGATGCATCATCGTTTTTCATATTTAACAGCGAGGACAGTATGACTAGGAGACACAAATATAAATTCTGGTAAGGTAGGAATCATGTTCAGATAAGACAGTTTAATTTTTATAACAGAGTGATTGGCCTTTGGAATGGGTTGCGTTCGGATATTCTAGAGGCAGTAAATTTATGTATGTTTTAGAAAAAGCTTGATAAGTATATGAATAATAAGGGCTGCCTTTAAGATTTTTACAAAAATTATTTTAATTTATAATACCATTAATAAATTAACTATATACTTGTAACTGCTTATTTTTTGTGACTCCTGAATGTGCATCACTTGCGTACTTCC
Source organism: Limulus polyphemus (assembly GCF_000517525.1). NCBI lineage: Eukaryota > Metazoa > Arthropoda > Merostomata > Xiphosura > Limulidae > Limulus > Limulus polyphemus. The sequence continues at coordinate 149,524 of NW_013666934.1, forward strand.
TTAATTATTTCAATACTGTACATTTAAGTTTAACTAGTGACATCAAAATTATAAGATTTGGTTTGATGAGGATATTTTATTATTAGTGAAGAAATATATTTTACCAGCTTTGGAATCATATAACATAATTTAATATTAGAACCTAAAGATAGTTTGAGGAAGAGAAACACATGGAAAACTGTTTTACGCTGTCTTTTATAACCTAAAAGTTTTACTTGAACTAACAAAAATCTTAGCTCATTTTAGGAGACAAGGAAAGTCTTATACCAAAGGTAATGTGCAAGATTTGAGCTTCACTGTTATTTAAAAATTAGAATCCCATTATCTACACTTGAGATCCTGAATACAAGTGAAACTCTCTTTTTAAATGGCTGGCTGGTAGACTTTCATCTCCATATTTCAAATAAAGCCTGAGACCTAAATTCTGAGTAGCAGGAAAATGAAGTAAGAACACCAAGGAGTTTTAGGAAGTGGAGAGGCATAAAGTAAGCTACATAACATCTACCCACAAAAATATGTTATACTGTATATTCATTTGGTTTATTTCAGCATATGTGAGAACATTATTTAGTTATCAAAGTCAGAAAGAGCTGAATAACGACAGACATAAAGCACATCCTCTTCATTTACCTGTGTCAACATACCAAGAAATTGGCTAGCTTTTGAGATAAGGATATTCACCTGAAATAATGATTAGCTAGGTTTGTATTGGTAATATCCTGTAAAATAGAAATTTAATAATACTTCAAATTAAAATTTGTATTTATTTTAAATACTAGAATAAACTTATTTGTCTTCATTATGATAAAAAAAAGATATTACATAATCATTTGTATTTATTAAAGGTAAGAAATTTTTTTGCATTATAAGTTAAAATTTTCTGATGTGTAGGTCAAAATCATGCAGCAGTATTATATTGTTACGTCTCCGTTTGTTAATTAACTTTCCGTAACTTCGTTCCGAAGAAATTTTAGCGACACAAGTCCTTACTTAATAAAACTGGTTTATTCTTTCTGAATATAACTTTTCGATACACTTAATTTCAACAATCTCGCTAAAACAAACACTATAATAACGAACATTAACTTCAACAATACGTCTCTCTCTGACTGCAGATCAATTACTCACTGTCTACACACACATTACCTTACTGTCACATTGTCACCCTCTTTTATATACCAGACTACCCTATATCTAGTAAATGCTAGAGCATTCGCCAAAGTACAGGATAGTTCTAGAAAGTAGAGGGCGTGAGAATAGTCACGTGATCTCGATGACGCAACAATATTTCCTATATTTGTAAAAACAGACATTTATTGTACATAATGTCTTTTCAAAGTTGTAAGCTTAGAAGCCAGCATTGTTTATTTGCATCAACAGAGGTTGAAATCAAAATTGTAGAGTAAAAAATAATGTCTAACAACAAAATGAGCCACAACAATAATCTCATGTTAACATTAAATATTACTAGGAGCTAGTAATGTTACCATATTCTTATGCTTTGAACAAGTAAAAAACTTTACCTGACATGCTGACACTAGCAAGTAGCCATCATTAGTTTCTTTAGACAGCTGTGGTATAAAGACATATGTTGAAATGTGCAGATCATATAACAACTTCTTATTCTTTAGTTCCCAAACTAAGATAGAGGACTGATTCTGGATACTAGTTCTCCATACACATAACTGACCATTACTTGTCACCACCAGTTTATTCATAACCCAATTTCTAAATAAAATAAGTTAAAGAATCAAATAGTAAATCAGTATAATGGATACCCAAGATTAAAAACAATCAAATAATGTATGGAAAAAATAACTAAACAAGTAGCAATTTCATCTCTGTTGTACAGACTAAAGATAAACTATTAATTAACAAGAACGAAATTTCTTATGAATGTAAATTTCATAAGCTTTGATGGTTCAGTTGAAAAAACAATCTTTATGTTCTGAATCATGATATATAGACAGAAAATTTTATCTAAAAAAAACAACTGATTTGACAATTAATAGAAAATTCATTCATGCTTGAAGTTCAGTCAGAGCATTTCATGATTAGAAAAGTAATTTAATTTGCATTTTGACTTATTTCAGTAGATTAATCCAAGATTATAGAAATTTGAGCAATTCATCTTAATACTTAATATAAAGCACATGGAAAAATTTGTCTAACCTGAAATCCTTGATGTAAAGTTACAGTTTGTTGGAAAATTTAAAATTTTAATACTATCTGCAGAATTATAACATGAATAAATTAGAGAGTTGCATTTACGGATCATAGCTGTAAAACGTACCCATAATCATCAGGTTTAAGAGTGTCTTTCTCTTCACCAGTTTTGATATTTAGAAATCTGATGCATGTATTCTTTTCTGAAAATATAACAATGTAATTTCCATAATATCCAAAGCAATGACTGGTATATCCAGAGACCTTGAATTTAGGCTCACACAGGCCTTCATCAATGTCATAAATTAAAAGAGTGGAATCACAAAGAACCAAGGCACGATGATCATCAATCATCTTAAGTTCTTTGGGTCTGGATGCTGAGTGTACTACTTTTGCAACTTCCTGATTATAGATATTCCACAAGATAATTTCACTGTGATCTTCTGAAAGCGAGATCATGTAACCCCAGTTTTGTTTCAAGCGATAAAGGTTAGATACAAGAGTCACATGTACTTCAAGTGAGGGATTTGTTATGCAAGATGTTTTTGGAGTTTGCAGACAAGGTATAACAGGTAGAAGACTTGGAGTAGGTGCCCACCGTGCTCTTTCAAACATCAACTTCAGGAATGGAAACTGTTTATTGTTAACTTCATTATTACTGAATAATGTAAAAAATCTTGTGTACAACTGGGTGAAAATCTGTGATCCATCATAAAGAAGAGCATAACTTGATAGCTGAATGACTTCTCTGAGCAATGATATTTCTTCATCTTCACGTTTGATACACTGGTACATTGTCATGTCTTCTAGGACTTCAAGTGGGCCAAGGGCTTGAATTTTTTGCTGTAACCATTCAGAATTTAGAATGAATTTCTCTCTGAAGCAACTATCACTTAAAGAATGTAAATAATAGTAAGGTAGTTCAATAAATTTTCGTCGGTTTGGAAAAGAACCATAGTAAAGTGGCTGGACTAAGACATACCTATCCTTCAAAATCTCAGTGCCCTCTTTGGGTGAAGGGTATGGCTTTTTTTTACTTCCTGCCCACCGACCTTCAAAGTAGTCAACTAAAGCATGTGTTGGTAAGTTGCAGCCTTCTTTGTGTAAATATCTTTCACACAATCCGCGGAAGTTTTCATTCCTCCAGATAAGCAAGCTCCTACCATCTGTTACTGCATACTTTACAAACACAGATAGATGACGCTTAATATAAGCCCACAATAGACATGGAAACCGTCTTATATAAGAACATTCATGAGAATAAACTCTCTGTAACACTAAGTCTTCACATGATAAAATATCCAGAATCTCAGCATCTGAAATTCCCTGCTTGGTAGCGACTAACAGTCCTAAGATAAAAGTCACAACTCCATCTCCAACATGCCCACCCAAAATGGTAAGTAGCTGGAACATAAGCCCTTCAGTTGTTCGTTTGACCTTGAGCTCACTAAGACCTTTGATACTGTGCCAGTAGAGACTCATATATGCAAGCAATTGAACATAACAGATAGAAGGAGAATTCTGACAGCACAACCAAACTAAAGAGTGCTGTACTTCAGTAATTCTTTGGTTATTTTGTTTTAAAACATCTTCAATAATAGCAAGACACTCTTCTGGTGTCAAATTAGGAACTTCGATGTAAGCTTCTTCATTGAATATCTTCTGAAAAACGAAAAAGAACATATATACACAAACAATTGTGTATAAAGTTTGCTGTTGTGAAAAAACAAAAATCATAAAATAAAATAAAAGCAACTGTTACTTATTAACCCCATCATAAATACATGGATATTATTATGCTAAACCATTTTTCATGCATCAAAAGATACTCCTAATAAAGAAAATATAAAAAAAGTCTAAAAATCTAAATAGAGCAATTTGATATTTTCCATTCAAATAAAAGAAATGAAAAGTTTGTTTTCTCTGAAGATCTTGTGGAAATATACATTTACTTTACAATATCAGATGTGATTAAAGTGTTAAGGACAAAAAACTGAGTGTAACTTGAGGAAATTTCTAGTTAGATACTAGCAAGGGTAGCAAATTGTTTGACAGTGCTACATTTATAGAAACCAAGTGTAATTTTGCAAATTTGCTATCGTATTGTTTGACAATGTTGGACAGAAACCAAATGTAACTTTAAGAAATTTCTAGTTGGATAACAAGCAAGGGTATCATATTGATTAATAGTGTTTAGTGGATAGAAACTAACTGTAATTTTGAGAAATTAGTGGTTGGGGAATTGTATGACAAAAAACAAAATGATATCAACATCATGTATGGTTAATACGGAAGGTCGAAGCTTAGCTTAAAGAAAAATTGCATAAAAATCAGATTTCAAAAGGACACTTTAGTAGAAATTTTAAAATAATGGTTGGAAATGAATCCAACACAAGTAGCAAGAAAGAGCAAGTGAAATAGACAAAACTAATTTTAAATTAGCATAAGATACATTAGAAATTGAAGTCTTTAAAATGGTGAACAATTGTTATAAATGTTGAAAAATACAAATTTTCATGCCAAATATTTTCAAGAAAGTAATAAGGGATTAGCCAATCTTTAAGAAAATTAAAATATTCAGTAAATATATATTTATTTTTTGTTTATATAGAATTTTTACACTAATTTTGAACTAATAGACTAGAGGGAAGGCAGCTAGTCAACAGCACCAACTGTCAAGACTTGAGCTACTCTTGTCTGACTGAATAGACAGATTTGACAGTCATACTTTATAGTGCATTTATGGCTCTAAAGTGTGATGTGTATTTTTGCAGCAGAAACATGAATCCTTGAATTAACAATCTGGAGATGCTAAACCTTAGGTCATGTCCATCCCATCTGGTATAGTTGTACTCAAAATCAAATTACCAGGTTTATTATGAAATTTTCTTATACAGAACAACGAGTGATGTACAGTTAATTTTTGCTCACCTTTAATTTTTCAAATTCTTCACTTCCACTTTGAAAACTCAAGATCATTTTGACATGTTGTGGTAGTTCCAAAGGAATCCAATGGATGTCTCTAGAACTGTAGCTTGACACCTGGTCTATACCATCTATGATGATGAGCAAGGGCCTAGTTGAATGAACTCTGGTGAGCAAAAAATTCAGGACAGTTTCTGCTTCATGTAAGCTCTACAACAGAAAACATTGCAAGAAGACATTATATGAAATGTACTTTTGCTACTTTAGCAGAAAATAGATATTTTCTTTAAAAAAACATTATGCCACAACTAGTAACAATATTTTTGCTTTGATCACTAACTTTCTAGTCTGGTTGTTCTACACAGATACTTTTCTCCAAGTACACAGAAAAAATGTCAACTAATCTTTACAACGGATGTCATATCCATCAATAAAATGATGATTTACCTGAAGTTAAAGTTAACCTTATTTGATATTTATACAAACAAACAATAAATATTTAATGAATTAATAAAAAAAGCATGAAATATTCTAACTTCATTTTGTTGTTCAAATTCTTGTCCAAACAAAAACTTAAATTTCTAATGCATGAAAATTTTTTTTAGTTGGAAAAGTATTAGAACAGATACAACAGAAACATAAGTTTCTAAAGTAAAAAAATTTACTTTATCATAAAAAAAAATTGTTTCCCAAAATACTTACAGTTTTTATCACATTTTCCCCCTATGAAGCAGAAAATGTACAATGTATAAAGTTTTTTCAATATACTCAAACGTGATGCATATAATTCAGTTATAACTGTTCATGGAAGGAGTGATTTAATATTCTAATATAAAATGAAAAACAATGAGCATAAAACTTCTAAGCAGCCTACCTTTATTGCTAGAAAGGTTGGTTCATCATATAAGATGCAACATTGTTTACAGATACTGATCAACAGTCTTTCAACTGTTCTTGAGTCTGGAGAGGTTCCAACCATCCTGAAGACCACAGCCAAATCAGGAACCCAAATGGGGCAAAGAGCAACAGTCTTAGCTAGCAGTGAAGTCTTGCCACAACCTGACTCTCCATAAATAATTAATGGGTGGCAGGAATTGGAAGTTAAGTACTTGTGGATAGCACTTAGAAGTGCCTGGCATCCACTGACATACTGCTGATGAAGCCGACAACTTTTTGTTTGTTCACACAGTTCAGCATAAAGGGAATTTTCAATACCTACAAAAAAGTATTTTCAAATTAATACTGTATATATATATATAAAGCATAAAAACCTGTGTGTATCTGTCTGTTATATAACTACTCCTACATCACTGGGCCAATCTCAACTAAACTTTGTGGGATGACGTTTGGAATAAAGGGATTCACAACCCCTCCACCCTCCATTATTGCTGTTATTGAGCATTTATTATCTTTGACATAAGTTAATATTACCTACATTAATAGATGGTGCCATGTCCTTACACTGAAAAGAAAAACTTTATCAAATTTTCCATAATAAAACACACATACAAACATCTTATATATCTCACAGAGTTTGCTATGGAGTAATGCAATGACAAAAAATCTGCCAATATTGCAATAATATATAAATTCAGCTGAGGTTAATACTCCAAAAGTCAGCATAAGGCTGATATGAAAAGTCATTTTTTGAGTTATACCAACTTCAAACTTTGACCCATTACCTTTCAACTTCGGCTCGTAAGACAATTCTGTGGCCAATGAATCATCTATTAATTAATCACATGAAACATTGTGGAAGGATATTAAGAAGTTGGTGTTGAAAGTGGGTAACAGAAAGCACCCCTACCTCCACTACTATTGCCACTACCACTTCCCACAAAGTCATCCTGACCATCGTACAGTGTATACATTGTTTTAAGTATATACATATTGAGTTCTTAAATCTTATACAAAACTTTTGGTGACTTAATAATGAATACTATAATAACTATTATGTTATGTTATAAATAAATTATGTGAAAGTTAGGATTTTTTTGTTACTTATCATAGCATCCACCATACATTTTTTAAAGTTCATAACACAGACAAAGAACGTGGGTACCTCGGCTTGTTTGAAAAAAAAAGAACTTTATAGGTTTCATGAACATCAGAGTTGTCCAACTGACTGCTCAATGGGCTGTATTTGACCCACAAGGCAATTCTGATTGCCTCCTAATCACAAAACATAAAACTTAAAATAAATAAATAAAAATAGAGCTTCTTTTTTTTTACTCTGAGGTTTAATTGCTTCGTGTTTTTTACCTATTTTTGTATTATTTGAATAAAGTCATGAAACATCTTTTTCAAAGATGGGAATTGTCTGGCCCCTGAGACCACATTCAAAGTACTATATGACTCATCATCAACACATTTAATTCTGAAAGCTAAAGACAGCAAACATAGAAAAAAGACTAAATAGTAACAAGCTATTAATGACAAGTGTCTAGTTCAGTTCTATGTGCTTCTCAGATTTTCAATAACGATAACACATTTCTTTGAGAGGGAATAAGAAGACATCAACTTAATATTCTGTATGAGACTTCTCTTTCTTTAATTTCTAATTTATTATTACAACTTAATAACAGAAAAATCTAGGAAACATTCATATCAATACTTTGTGTGGGCAGTTTTTTAATAAAATATATTTAATGATACTACTTAATCCCTTTTACCTCTATAATATTCACTGAATCCCTCTTCAAGATCTTTCTTAATGATTTTATCAATCATATCTCCAACTATTTCTTTTACTTTCTGGCAAACATTGTTGATATATTTGGCATGTTCAGAGGATTCTTTAGGTTTTACAAGTCCTTCATTCCAGTGCACAGAACAAATTAGTCTCTGTGAAATGTGTAACCTATTTTCAAGCCACATTTTCAGTTTGGAGAAATGTCTATCATCATCATTACTGCTGTCCATGAATGATATTTCTTTTCTTTGAAGACGTAATGGACTGGTTATTAACAAAGTTTCTGAATTTGATTGATAGACGAACTTTCTATGGATCCAAAAGCATCTCTGGAGTATTGCTGGTTCTTCACGCAAAGCAGTGTAGATTTCATCTTCAAGGACTACAAGTTCAAAATTTATTTTTGCCTTCATTTAAAACATTATTGGGTACTGCATCACATCTTTCTTTCAGATATGGGAAAAAATACTTTGTTTTCTCTACAAGAACAGCTAAATTCTGACATTTAAATTGTAATTATCAGGAAAAAAAATAGATCACTCAGGCTAAACAATACTTACTTTACCTAGTGAACTTGAATGATATTAAAGCTAGTGAAATTGCTAATGAATAACTGCTGGTGATGTCAAGATAGTGTCTGTGAAAGAGTTTTGGTTTGTTCTTTGTCACTAAAGCTGTAAAACATGAATGATAGTGAAAATATATTTATACTGATAAACTTGTTAAGATATTTTAGTACATTTTAGAATCATAATAACTGTTTATAAAAAGGACAGAAAAGGAAAAGTACTAAACTTATAGGTTTTTAAAACCCCTCTCACATTTCGGTGAAGTTAGTCCAGTATGTGGTATATAAATATACTGTGTATTTATATATTTTTGTATTATTATAGTGTTTACTCTGAATTTATATTTGATTCTATATAAGTGGTCAAGAAAGTCATTAAGTTCATTTATGGTGCATTTAATTGAAAAAGTCTGGCACAAATTTTGATAAATTAAGCAATCTGTGAGATAAAATAGAGAATCAAGTAAAAGGGACAGTCTCTCATCCCATAAAAGCAAGTATACACACTGTGTTCATGTTAAGTCTGTTTTAATAAAGACTGTTTATTTTGTATGCAGTTTCTTTATTTTCTTATGAACTCAATTATTTGGATTTTCAGTGTTATTCTGGGATAAAGAAGTTATTGAATCTCCTGTTGAATATACCACAAGTACACTATAAACAAAAGGAGAGAATCAGAAGAATGAAAAAAAAACAACAAGTATTTCTTCACAAGTTATCATTTAGATATCAAGTGTGCTATATTACTCCAGCTAGAAATATTATTCATTGGCTGCTGTGGATTTTTGTTCTGTATTATACCTCATTTCAGCTTGCCTAACTCCAACACTTGTGCATTTTCTACCTAAAAACGTAAATGTGACAAGAAAAAGATAAATTCACAACATTATCATCATTTTTAATAACCATTGTCATATATATATATATATGTTCTTAGAACTTTACCACAACATAAAAACCTGCTTACAAGAATAGTGCAAAATACACCATATTGGCTCTCATAAAAATAGTAGTAAATAAATATGTACACTTCAAATTATGTAAATTGTTACATTAGGTCCAAAAAAAACATTCTTATACCCTAAACATCTTAATAATTTCAAAACTTAGTAACAAGGGCAAATATTTACCATTGCAAATCAATTTTTATATAACTAGCATTTTAACATTAAAAGGTCACATTAATTCAATTTTGTTTTGTAAAGATGCAATTAGACCACAGAATATAATCCACAGAAAACAACTTCCAAGATGGCAAAAGTCCTTCCCAATGTCTTCTCATTTTCTTTTACCAGAAAAAATACACTTTAAACAACGCTGGTACAAATTACTTCATCACATCTTGAAACAAGTTCGAAACAGTTCACATCACCAGCTATGATAAATTTGATATAAAATGTTTGAAATCAATAAAAAGGTTCTGATTTAGCTTATAGCACCATGAAAATTCAGAAGACTATATTTAAATCAGCAGTTTTACCATTTGATATTATTATTTTTAATCCCCTACATATTATGTAAGTTTAAATAGATGGTTAGTATTTCCAGGAAGGTAAAGTTGGAAAAAAAAATTATGGTTCTAAAAAAGAGAAATGACAAATCTGAAGGTAACAAAACTCAATGGAGCTAACTACATTTTCTACTGTCAAATTAAAATTTACTTTCATCCTTTTTCCTGATACAAGAAACATTTTCCCCATAACTCTTATCTTTTTCCCACTTGTGTTCTAAATATTAGCATTAGTCTGTGTCATAGTTAAAGTACCAGTTACTTTCACCCCTTCATAACTAGTTTAGAATATATCTGTAGTAACACACTTAACTTGAACGTTAAAGTTATGCAGTAAACTTAAATTATTTTTTCTGTCAAACTTGGTAAAAAGACAATGAGGTGCTTGATCAGTAAGCCATATTTCATATTTTCGGTTTCATTTTGATACGCGGTTTTTTTATAATATTTTAATTCAGAATCGATAGGAATAAAGGATAAATACATATTATATATATATATTTACAAAGGAAAATGAAAAAGATCGAACAGAAAATAGCATATTACAATATTCAGTTGAATATTTTCGTACGGTATACGTTATTAACTCTACAAAAGACGGTTAAGATCATGATATTACATATTTAATTAAGTTTGTCGAGAGAGAGAAACGCGTTTTTATACTAGCTGGATATTTGAAACTAACTTCTTATGTGCACTGAGTTGGAATCATATACATACATACTTTGTTTATTGCGGGGTATCGAACTTCGGATTTTAGTGTTGTAAATCCATAAACCGTTGGTTCACCGAGGAACATACATATAAATTACGTACAGAAAATGTTATCTATTACGAGAACTCCATCAATCCACACCAAGAAGTTTGCAGTAAATATATCCACAACCGCTAAAAATGTTCAAAAAGTGATACTCTGTGAAATGAATACAAAGTAAGTTGTTCCTATAATATTGAGGAAGTCGTCAGTTACGCAACGCCATAAAACTATTTGGGTTATCTATTTTATTTGTATTATAAATATTTGACATGCCAACACGTATCACAGGACTTGATATAGTGATTACTTGTTTAGCAGCTCGGTTATTATTCATTAAACATTTTACACTGTAGTGAGGACATTTTCACACGATGATTGTGTTAAACAATTATATGTTACGTACTAATTAAAGAGTTCAATGATTAATAATTATTCAATAGAATCATTAGGCATAATACGTAAACTTTACTTCACTCAATAAACTACTATAATTTAACAATACAAGTTTATAATATGACTGACAGATGCACTGATTATTTATATCTTTTTCGAGGCATTTTCAACTATATTTTATCCATCTGATTATATCAGTCAATAGGTTCAGGTGGATTGCACGTAGTATCAGAATACATAGCTGATGTCTGTTGATAAATTCGCGATAACAGGTTGAGTTGGAACAAAAATATTTGCTTTTGACTTGTTAAAAAATGTGATTCAGTTATATATCACCAATTTGGTAAATTTCTTCCGTTTCCTAACTTGATTTAAACAATGCAAGCATATTAGTAAAGAAAAAAAGTAAGTATATATATATATATATATATGTATATAGTGCCATCTACCGGTAGTTTTAAATTTAATTATAACCCATGTGAGAACATAATTAAATTTTGATTCGATAACTTTTATTGCGATAAAAACTTTCACAATGTGTACTGCGTTTTGGGATTTCAACCAACACAATAATTTAGCTGGCGTGACAAATTTTCCATGTGTATCAGTAAACAATGACTAATGATGATACTTTTCTCACAAACAAATGTGTTGACAATTTTAAATACACTCAAACCTCTGTAACATCCACTTCATATATTTTGTTTAGTGACGTTCTAAATAAAATTGTAATAAAAGAAGCTATTTAATAATAAAAGCAAAACTTTATCTAACCTATTAACGTATGAGAAAAAGTTACTTCCACTCACAAAAAAACTACTTTTATTTTTCTAGATATCACGTGAAAAATCATTTTTTCTCACTAATTTGAATGATATGCTTGACTGGTATATGTTAAACCTTTCTACTTATTTTTGACACTTAAATATATAAACCATTAAAAATTAATTTGTTTCGTGTAGCCTGTCATTTTTATTAAATTTTCTTTATTGTTGTTTAAAGCTGAGACTGGATTTATTCTTCACACGATGACATAAAATGTGAAAATATATCTCTCTCTGTTATTATGCTAGTCGTTTTTACTCATGTTAATTTTTACAAAGCGCATTACAGTAAACTAAACTGAAGGATTTTACTAACATGTCTTATTGTAAACCAAAAATTACACAAAATGACTAAGTGAAATGATGCAACGATTTGTTTGTATAATATATGAATGAATGTGATCCGCAACAAAATTTAAGAAATGAATTACAATACCGTATCATTTCAGAAATAAAATACAGCTTAGTCTTTATCAAAATTATGTTAGCTTATTATCGTTGGTTTTTTAACGCAAAACTACACGATGAGGTATCTGCACTCTGTTCACCACGGGGAATCGAACCCCGGATTTTAACACCGTAAATCCGAAACTTACCGCTGACCCATCGGGGGACAATTATTTGCGAAATAAATAACTTTAAGGGACTTGAACTTTTACATTAGTCGTATGAAATTATTTTATTTCTTTATTGACAAGAATGGTGTAGATTTGAAATGTATAATAACCATTCAAAGTAATGACGTCTTTGGTAGCAACTACATGAAAGAACTTAACATACGGAAAAAAATCGATATAGCTATTATAGCCTATAAATCTAGATTTATAGTAATGAATCAAGTTTATAAGGGTTACATTTGACATCGTTTTAAATACAAGGGTTTTGACTGAATATTTAATAAAACTAAACTTTCTCAGATTATTTCCCGCGTGTCATCAAATATTAATGTACCTTACGTACGTTTTGCCGAGTTATAAAATTTTGATTATATTCTTGAGTGTGGCTATTAATAGTTGATTGTGTTTGTCAATGTTTCGTAAAAACCGAGTAAGGTTGTATACTTCACCCAACAATAAAAAACAGGATTCGATAATTCAAAAAAGAGCTGATTTAACAAAGTTCTAATCTTTAAACCAAACAAACACAACTAGTTCTCTTGCGGGAACAAGCATACAAGTAGATGACAAGGCCAAAATCTTGTTTAATTCTACTCTTTTCTGGGTGTTTGTTACTTTGCGGATGCTACCATTTGTGAAATATATTAAAAAGTATCGTGAACGAAAAAAAAAAAGCTTTGCGAATTAAGGGCTAAAATTTTACCACGTGATAATGAGTTATTTAGAACGATTTTCGGACACGATGCCACAGTCTCTATACGGAAAAAGCAATAGAAATGTATAAACCTGAAAAATATGCATAAATTTAATTTTTAAGATTATGTGATTTATGATTGACAAAGTTGTCCTATAAGTGGGAATCTACAATAGGAATCAGTAATCATATAAAATTAATTCGAAGAAGCTTGTAAAACGAACCTTTGAAAAATAGTTACAATCTGATTATAGAAAATATTCTGAAATATATAAGCCTGGTCATTTTACGAATTACAAACATAAAATACTGTTGTTCATTTGCTCAGAATTTCAATCCTAAAATTGACAAACACTAAATGTTATAGTACGTTTTGATATTAGGTCTCAATATCTGGGCTGATGTTTGTTTGTTTTTAGTTAAGTACAAGGCCCCCCAGTGGCACAGCAGTATGTCTGCGGACTTACAACGCTAGAATCCGGGTTTCGATACCCGTGGTGGGCAGAGCACAGATAGCCCATTGTGTAGCTTTGTGCTTAATGACAAAACAAACAAACAAACAATTAAGTACAAAGCTACACAATGGGCTATCTGTACTCTGTCCACCACAGATATCAACACGGTTTCTAGTACTGTAAGTCTGCAGACATGCCACTGGGGAGCTTGGGCTGATGAGATTCGTCTTAATGTTATTTTAACAATATGCATATCATGAATTTTAAATTCACATGTAAATGTCAGTGTGTGGATTCTATTAATTTATCTACCAGAAGGTAAATATGTTCTTTCTTTAGAGAACTCTGCTGTCTCACATCACTGTGTAATACATATTTTGAGGCAAATTTGATATTTCAGTACTTCCCTAATCACTCATAAAACTGTATATGAACAAAAAACAACTGGTGAATTTATTTCCTAGTTCTGTACCAATGTTACTTTCAGAAGTACATATAGCTACAGTATTTCCTGAACACTTATTTGAAGTAAAACTCAAGTAAAAGTTATAAAAATGAAGAGGCATTTTGTCATACTTGAAATATCTGCAATCTAGGAATGAAAGGTTTAATTGGACAAAAGTATACATCATCACTACTGGAAAAAGTTCTAAAACTACCATAAGTTCATTTAAATAATTAACAAACATTATTAAAATCACAAGAAATTTAGCTGTGAAGTGGCAAAATAATATTTTACAATGGTTTTTTTGAAGCTCTTTAAAGTAAAACCAGACTTATCAGTCTTAATTATCTCTGTATATCATATCCTATCAAGTCTGATTATCTAGAAATTCCTGCAGTTGGTTGGCCCAAAACACTCAGCAGAAATGTCAACAAAGAGTCAAGGATAAAGGTGCTTTTTGGTGGGCTACAAATCACCTGCCTAGTATGCACGACTTACCAATAAACACGAAAGAAGATGTAATCAGTAATAGAGATAAGTTTTTAAAAACCAGTTGGGTTTTCTTGTACTTTGTATTTGCTGGTTAATGTTCATTTTAATTACCTAAAGAGAAAAATCTTGTTAAAGAAAAAGACTAACCATGTAATACATAAATATCTTTGTGTCTCAATAAATTAACCAATGTAAAATACACTCCTAACGAACTAAAGGTATGTTTTGGAAACAGTAGTAGGAGAAAAACAATTTAACTTCCACATAAGTCAGGAAATATTTCAAATCGTTTTGAACAATGAGCCAGAAACACTCTAAGATGGTAAATCTGAATATAAGAGACATTTTAGGAGTATTCAAAATCACATATCGTTGAATGAATTGTAAAAATCTACAATAGATTTTAAGACCAAATGAAAGGCAGATGTGAGAAAATTTTGTCACTGTTAGTTGGCCATATATAAATGTGTTTTTGTGCAACAAAAAATTGCTGGTAATTTTCAGTAATATTAAAACGTTGTGACACAAAGCATAAATTAACTTATGACTCAGATTTGTAAGTTAACAGAGTCAACAAAAGTTCTTCTAACTTAAATGAAAGTTAGGAAAGTGAAGAATGAATATTTTGTCACAACTGAATTATCTGGAGTCTAGGGATGAAGAATTTAACAGGACAAAAGTATATGACATCACCACTGGACAAAGTTCTAAAACTATCATAACTGTAAATATCAGAACAGCAATAATGTACCAGTTTATGGTAGTAAAAACAAACTTATAAATAAGATCTATAGTCAGACTCACACAATTCTAGTACTATGTTGTTTGTAGAAAATTTTATCCATTTTTAATTTTTTTCTTAAAAGTTGCTGTCACATAATATAAATGCTGCAACACCAAATAATTATGTAGAAGCACTGGTTTTTCTATGGCATTCATCGTTATGGAAATCTAGATATACCAGGTAACACTACATTTCTTTCATTAACACACTGTTCTGATCAACAAGTTCCTTAGTATGACAACCAATGTGACAATTTTTTTGTTATTGTTTACACAAGGCCATCCTTCAATAACACATACATGCATCAGTGAAAATGTTACAGCACGTAACAGGAACTTTCTACATTGGACATCGATTTGTGGAAATCCTAACCCAACTACATACAAAATTTGATAACGTTAAAGTAAATAATGTGTAAGATTAATAAATTAACGTGTAATATCGACTAAATACTTTTCATTTTGCTACTCCTCCCCCTCCCTGTGGTGGTTCAGCGGCAAGTCTCTTTACTTACATAGCTAAAAGTAGGGTTTCACAGGCAGTACAATTTATATAAATGTGTGTACACTTATATACGTTCATTTAGCAATACAAATAAAATTATGCCGCACAAGTGATTATTTATTCTTTGATTTAATAACAATAATGGCATCTCCAGTTTATTAAAAGTGAATAAAAACCCTGTAACCCGAACGCTTTCGAAAGGTGGACCTTTCTTCTTCAGGGGCAAACTGTTTATTAATTCGTTAAATGACGATAGCCGGTTGTATATGACTTAACATACTTTGTAGTCATGTGATAAAGGTGTTACTTTGACGTGGATTTAGCTTTCACACTAGCCCTGTAATTGTAGCTCAGGTTTTCTTGCCATACACGTTCGTTGCTAGCATATCTCGACCGTTGTCCAGGAATTTTATCGGAAAACAGAGCTGTTACCATAGCGACAGCTTCTGTATTTGTGCTACACCAGAGAGATGGTTGAGCAGGGAGGATTTGGATCTGGTGCACAAGGCTCAAGGTGATCTCAATGTTAATACCTGTTGTTGCCTAGTGGAGAAGTAGTTTGCTGCTGCAGTAATACATGGTCGTTGAAGTTTTTTATTTATTTATTTATCAAGTCGGCTCAGTTTCGTTCAGTAATTAAAAGTGACTTACTAAGTTCGTTGATTAAATAGAAATCCTAATGAAGAATACCAATATAAAGCGATCATTCATGACTTATTATCTATAATTCTTGTCAATGTACATATATATATATATATATATACAAAATCACAAGTTACAAAGACCATAACGATTTATCCGATTATTCATCCTAATTTTCAAGTGGGATGGAATTACTCGTAAATCATTTCTAAGGATCAAATCTAACTAATATTGATGTACAAACTCTGTCTTTATAGAAACACTAAGCTGTCTGTCAGGAGCTTTGATAACGTTCTTGTGTCCAAAACGATTTGTTTGCTTTTGATGTTGTAGTTTTTGTCTTTCACAAATGGTTGCGAATTCTGATGGTTTTTTTTTCACTCTTTACGCCCCAAACGTAAAATTGTGCAACAACAATAGGAAATAAATTAAAAGTGGTAATCCACAACACAGTAAGTCTTGAAAGAAACGGGAGTTAAAATAAGAAATCCTGAGTATGAAACACATTAAAACTGAAAAACCTTCATTTACTAAACATACTTGTAAGATTTGGTATCTGGATTATGGTACGTTCATTTTTTCAATTTATTGGTATTATTAGTGTATATAGAGGCACTTTAAAAGCCAAGTTAAAAGGGCGTTGTTCCATAGCAGGTATTGGGGGGAGTCCCTAGGAGCGGTCAGAGATGAACTTTTTGCTCTTCACCCTATATAAAGGATCACAGGCGCCTTCTCCCCCTTCGAAAAAAAGTACATAAAATGTATGTCAGGTAAATGTTTTTATGTATTAGTTATATTGCCCCAACTCTTCCCGGGAAATAGAAAAATCGGCGCCTATTTACAGAACCGAACTTTTTGTCAAATCTGGGGTATTGCCACAGCTGTTCCAAATACTGGAATGTCACTATTCGTATGTTTATGAACAGCTACATATTTGTTATATATTAATAAAAAGTAAGCAGTTAAAAAGTGGTAATATTATTGTTATTCTTGATGTTGAGGCAATTAAAACAATATAGTAACTCAAGGAGGACCGGCACGAGACAAAATTTCGCTATATTTTATATATTAATCTAAACTAGGAGTTGACAACTGTAGCATAATATTAATGTTTTTTATTAACATGGTTTTAATGGTGAATTGCTCTCCACGGCCACTGCTTTAAAACTGCTACCTTCAGGGTTCGGGAAAGGTAAAGAAACTAAGTGTGGAAATTGTGTTGATATCTTACCCTGACAACTGGGATTCGGATACAACTTCGGGTTGAATCTTAGTTTCAAAATAGAAATAAAAAGTGATATCTGATAAAACAGTCAAGTTAGAACAAAATGGTCAGCCATGAAAAGCTGTGTTACAAAAAAGTCAAATTTTATAAAAGGACAAACCTTGTAAAGTTGTGATGTAAAAGAGTGTAAGTTAAATAAGACACAACTGGCGACACTAGACTTTCTATCTATATTCATGTTGTTGCTTATTTCAGCTGCAGTAAGAAGAGAGCCAAGTTTTCTTCACTTTTTCTCTCATTTATCTTACCCACTTTTACATCTTTACTAGGTTTGCTCTTTTATATTTCCATTTTGCCCTTAATTAACGCTAATTATGCTATTTGTGCAATTCTGGATTCTATTTTTCACACGTGATTTGTTGATTTCAATGCTAATAAGTGTGTGTGTGTGTGTTTGTTTTTTTTCTTCTCTTCAAATCAAAATTGCTGTAATAAAAGTGAATTATATGTTGGATTACTGTTGCTGTCACACAATGTAAACTTTATTAAAATACCGGGGGAAGGGGCGATAATTAGGGGCAATACGGTAAAGTTTTACATGTTAAACTCCTTTACTCTAACTTGGATGTTACAAAGTTATCAAAAACGTGAATTTCATGTAGTTAATAACTCTACAACTTAACATAATTACAATAATATCACTGTATATGTGTTGTGAAACGAAAAATTATCAGTCGTACTTGTAAGCTGCAAATAATAATTACAGAGATGCAACATTACCGAAATATAAAGGTGTAAATTATTAGTTAATTTTTAAATTATAAAAGACAAATTACCTATAAGTAGAACAGTACTATTACTTGATTTTATAATTTTCATATGCAATCAAAAAACTATATAGATAATATCAATCCGTTTTTTCTTATTTTGTCCTTGATATTCTATCGTTTTGGTTAACGTATCAGAACCAAGCGTTAAATAAATGACGTGTACTTATAAAGAAGATAATATAAACATCTCAACGTATTGCTAAAATGGCAGACAGTACTGGCCTTAGCAAGCGCGAAGCCCCGGGGCAAGCAGCAGGGTAATCAGATCACATAGACCACTGACAGGTTACGCGCCAGCAGAAAGCACAAGTCCCCCCGAAAAGGTTTATGAAATTAAGGCTCAAATATATGCTTGGCCGTAGTTCTAAGGAATTAATGAACAAGTGCTGTCGCAGTAGCAAGTTTTCTTGTTCTGCAGGTCGACACTGGTGGCAGTAGTAGTTAAGTGCTGAGCACGATTATTCCAAGTTGAAAATCAAACCGAATAAATAAACCACATATCGTAGTAACTGCAAGTTGTAACGCCTATATAAATCACCAAACATTGCTTACGACAATGCATGTGTAAAGAAAAAAAAAGGGGAAAAAAAAACAATAAATTTTAATAACCAAAATTTAGTACGATGACAAGAAGAGGATAGTAAATGAGAAAACGTTTCGAGGATTTGCTCTCAAGGTTTCGGGTTTTTAGATTTTTGCGTAACTCTACACGAGGGCGATCCGCGCATTGCTGTCCCTAATGATGAACTGATATGCCAGAGGGAAGAAAGCTAATCAACAGCACTCACCGCCATCTTTTGGGCCACTCTTTTCGTACCGAATAGTTTAATTTAACCGACACTCTTATATCGCACTCACGACTCCAAAATATGGAGCGCATTTTTTTCGATGTTGGGACTCGAAGCATAAGTTCCCGGATTCATAGTTTGGTTATGTGAAACATCAGGCTACGCTCGGTACTTGCTCTTAAGAAATGCACGTAAGATAAGATGACGTGTATATAAAAAGTACTTTAAATTGATATAAGGGAGAGGAGGGTATATTTGCCCCATTTTTCGTTTCTCACGAGTTAGACATATCAAACAAGTTATCTAGAAATAATAGTGTCTTGTCTTAATATAAATCATCACAACTGTATGTAAAATCGAAGGGATGGATTTTTTTTTTCTTGGTTAGATATCCACGTTTTCTCAGTTTTTGTTTTTTAATCCACAAAGTCATTTTCTAGCATCTATATTATACAAAAGGAAACAATTCCATAACGTTTTTTTTATTTACAGAAAATAAATATGAAGTAAATGCTATTGTGATGAGATATAATTTGGTTGAGGTTTTTTGCTTCAGGTTGGATTATGTACATTATGTGTGCTCAAATTAAAGATTTTTAACGCTTTAGACATGACCGACCATGTGACATTTTCCTTGCTGGTGATGTAAGAAAGCCGTGTTTAGTAGACACGCAGCGTTGATCATATTCGGCCTTTAAATATGTGTCCGGATGTCCGTCGTTATCAACGGACACGGGTCATTTTTGGCAGGACAATTAGAAATAATATTCTACATATGACCTCCAAGTTTCATCAAAATCCGATCATTTTTGACTGAGTTATAGAGCTAAATAGTGTGAAAAATCGGTCCCCATGTTAACAGATAGGGATTTTTTGGATTTTCGTAACCTTGCCATGACCTTGACCCTCCAAAATCTAATCACTTCTAAGTTGGGTCATAGTCCAAATACATACCAACTTTCGTCCAAATCCATTCGTCTGTTTTCAAGATATCTTGCTGACAAACACACAAACACACACAGGGTGAAAACATAACCTCCACCCACCTTCGGTAGCGGAGGTAATTAAAAAAATTAGAAAACCAAATTCTAGAAGTAAGCACAACAAAACATCATCCATGCTAGAATATGTCATTGGGTACAATTAGCAAGTTTGTCGTCAGGTCTTATAGTAAATGCGATCTTACATATGAATGTCACATGATTCATTTAATTAAATATCATTAAAACAAAGCGTAAGGTTTACGAAAGCTTTGAAAAAACAGCCTGGCTAATTAAAGATGGAATAGGTCCTAATTATGGATATTCTGAATAACCCTAATCAAGTTAGCAGTATTTTATTATTTCTAATGTTAAAGATCACTCCAAAGTAGTATTCTGCGTTTCAAGTGCGTCTATCAAAAAGACCTTTATAAATCAGAAAGTTACAGATATAAATAATTGATTCAGTTATGACTTTCAACTTTCAGAAGTTCCACAGGATTCTGTTTTATGAGAATTGTCCATATAGAACTGCGCAGCAGCAAGGCTTTCTTGCGTAATGATATGTTCATATACTTAAGTGTATTTTTTTTAACAGTGAAATACCAAACGGAAACGAAAGCGGTCGATTAAATTTTGGAAAATATCAAAGAAATCACCTAATGTATGAGCAATAGGTTATTATATTCCTGGACATCTAAAAATATTTTTGAAAATAACCCATTACGTACGGTTGATAAACATTTGGAAGTATGAGGGAAAAAGTTGGATTGAATTGACCTTATAGTTCTTAGACTTTTTCACAAACAGATCAACTACATAATACATTGGTAAAAAAGGAATTATACTTCGAACATGTTCACAAAAACTGCGAACTATTCCTCTTTAACACGTTCGCTGCCGCATAATAACTTAAGTATAAATAAAATTATACACTGAAGAGGTGCCAAAGAGCAGTCACAGTGTCCCAAACTTATATGCCACAAGAGAAATTTGGGTTTGAAACATAATTGTCTGTGACCCACCGGTGGGGCACATGGCAGCAAACGTGTTACAGGCTATGCTACAATACAATTTCATAATATTTATTCTATGTTAACATCTCCTGGTGGGACAGCGGTAAGTTTACGAACTTGCAACACTAAGATCCTTGGTTCGACTCCCTGCGGTGGACAGACTGCAGGTAGCCAATTTTGTACGATGAAATCAACAATATCTGTTATAGCAAAGAACATTAAGTACGTATTTAAAAAGTACAGCCGGTTTTGCTGAAATCTGCTACATTTCCTTCCATATTATTTTTTTGTAAATATTTTATTTATGTTTTTCATCACAGATATTGATACAAGTAAACCCTAAAAATGTTAATCTTAAACCTGGCAGTAAAACTTTACAAAACGGTTTTGTTTGTTGTTTAAGTAAAAAACTACACAATGGGGTATCCCTACGACCAAAATCATTTGCTAGCACTCATTCCATACATCACAGAAACACGATTGGAGGAAGGGACATCTGAATGGAGTGAAACACACAAACAAATTTAGTAATATATACGAATTAATACAGTGTTAGAGAATGAATACCGTCACATTATAACGCCCCCACGGCTGAAAGAGCGAGCATGTTTAGTGTGACGGGGATTCGAACCCGCGACCCGCAGATTGCGGATTGCAGATTGTTTTGATTTTTTATAAAAATAAAAGGGCATGTCTGTGGGTCTGTGTGTGTGTGTGTGACTGCCATAGCTCCAAGGGCAAAGAACCTAGAAACCTAAAATTGTGTATCCTATACTAAGTGGACCCTCAGGGTGTGCACCTGAGTATAATTACATAGCCACGTGCGCATGCGCATCTTTCTAATGAGATAAGCTAGCGAAAAACCACACAGAAAAGAAGTGGTTCTTTATATTGCAAATAGAAATCACAGACAGACACGTTATATAAGTTCTAAAAATTTCTCTTGTAGTGTGCAATTAAGGAATTTTTATAAAATTATGTTTAATAAATAGGAACGTTTAGTCAATATTATTTTAAGAGTTCATTTAAAGAAAAAATAAAAACAACAACAGATAAGCTGTTAATTGCATTTACAAAATTGAAATAACTTCTCCAAGCGTTCACTAGTCTCGCTTTGGATGTTTTTCTATAAAACACGGTGAGAAATAATTGCAACAAGATTGTAGAATAATCATATTTATCTGACTGTGTTACCAATTTTATTTCAAAGGTGCAAAACAGTAAGATAAGATCTTGGTCTGAGAAACCAAACAAACTATCCATTTCAGATCATACTCTACCTGTGCAGTCCGTTCATTAAAAGTTAGCTTAATAAGGAATCCAGATAAATTAGAATTTGAAATATGTCTTCATTGCTACCGCCGTTTTTAATCGATATCAATTCTGAGAAAACCGCTAGAATTTTTTTACGCATAAGCCTTAATAGAAAAAATGTGTTTTAACAACCTTTAAATATTGTTTTTTAGTTAAACTTTCTCTATTAGTGAGTGTAAACATTTCATACTATTGTCACGTCAGACCTAATGAAAGATTTCTAATGTTGAATATATTCCAGCTGTAACTATAACCATAGGCTTCATTAATACTGAAGGAGGGTTATTCTCTAATTATTTTTTGCAGTTAATTGCTTTAAAGTGTTTCTCTGTAAATTCGCTGTTTAAAGTTTTAATTGTAAATTCATTAAAATAAAATATCATAATGCATCCACTACATGTTGTTTGTTTTATAATTTTCCCACAAAGCTACAAGAGGGCTATCTTTACATAGTCATCTAGAATTTTGATATAGAATAAGCTTTTGAGGGAACGCAACTAGTCAACATTATCCACCGCCAATTCTTGAGTTATAGCTCTTGTTTGACCGAAAAGTGGGTTTGACTGTAACTATTAATAGCGCACCCATAGCCCCATAGTTCGAAACACTTATTTTTTCTTTACGACAATGAGTTTTCGTACTCACAGTCCAGGAACGCTTATAACTAGACCGACTCTGTCGAATTTGATGTGTAATTCACATATTTTATACAAAATTTTCGCACTCGTTCCTTTCTCAGTGTGCTTTCAAGATAGGATATCGGGCCAGTTTAAAAAAAATTCTCTACAAACCTGTCTTTTTATTATTATCAGTTTTAATCTAAACAAAGTAATATTTAAAAAGCCTTTTATTTGGGAAAAAACATTTAAATCATAATTTTGTAAATAAGGTTAAACTAAGAATATCATAGAAATCCTCCTATCACGAAGTAGCAATGTGTTGTTTTCACAGTTGCGTATGTAATGTCAAGCTGGGAGACGAGGCTTGAGTGTTCTTTCTCGTCCTTCTCTCTAAAAACTATTGACATATAAGGACTTCACTTCCTGTCATGTGTCACGTGACGAGACATCTGTCGACATGACGAACTAAGGATAATGACTGAAAATAATAAAGGTCAGTGAGGGATACTGGTATAAATTACTTTGAAGTCCCATGTTGCTCTGAAATTTGGATTTCAGAAGAATTTTAATATATTTACATAAAACATACAATGACCTTGGCTAAAACTAGAAATTATCTACTTCAGGTTGAGACAAATAAAGAAGACGTACAAAAATTAGATATAATTATTTCTAATGCACTTCTGCTGCAGATTACATAACAAATGTGAGAAATTATATGAGAGGGTATTTCGGGAGCGGGGACTTTTTTCCCTAAGACAACATTCCTCAGCTGGAAATTATCTTCGGAAATCAGAGATGTATGGGTATCCTAGTATAAGGTTCCGTTCAGGTTTTTCAATTCCAATCTAAAATCTGAGAGTCCGTGTTTTCAGGAACATTATTTTTCACATTCCGTTCTAATGTTTTGATTTTACCATGAATATTATTGACTGTTTTGGCCAAATGTAGCATGGAAAATTTATCTTATTCTGTGTAGTTAAACTTTTCACAATAAACCACACTTTTTTATTATTATGGTAAAATTTGGAATGAAACGGTACATCAAAACACATCTTATTTTAATAAGAAAACATAGTAAAATAAACACTATATATATATATTTTTTTTTTACTGTTAAGCGCAAGGCTACATAAAAACAGGCTAACTGTGGTTTGCCCACCACAAGTATCGAAACCCGATATTTAGCCCTCTGACTTACCCCTGAGCTACGACTATTGGTTTTCTTGCTGTAATAAAAAGTTATTAGACGTTTTTATATAAAAAAATAACGTATTAATGGTTTGTTCAAAAACTGTTTCGGTAGTACATTTCTAATTTGAAGTTTAAATTAGTTTTTAGAGCTATTGATGCTGAAAATATTTTCACGTAGTTTTATAGTCAATCCCACTATTCGTTGGTAAAAGAGTAGCCCAAGAGTTGGCGGTGGGTGGTGATGACTAGCTGCCTTCCCTCTAGTCTTACACTGCTAAATTAGGGACGGCTAGCGCAGATAGCCCTCGTGTAGCTTTGCGCGAAATTCAAAACAAACAAACAAACAAACAAATCATTATTTTTAAGGCACATCATTTTCAGGACAGTAAGTGTAGAAAGTCTGTATAATAAAACCGAAGTTACGACCAGATTGTGAAAAAAGAAACTGTTTTAAAATGGCGATTCGATTTGAATGAACCATGACACAGAGAGTTAGCATCAAATATTAACAACCAAGCGGTGACTAGTAAAACGGACCAGTCTGATGTGGAAGATGGTGACATAAACTTTTATCTGCCCTTTAACGATAAGTTAAGTGAAGAAAATAGACTGTTGAGAAAAATGGCTACAGAACCATTGTCGACTTCTTGCATATTAGTGTTATAACAGTTCATCTAGAACATACTGAATAGTAAAGCTAGAACAGACTAAACAGTAAAGATAGAACAGACTAAACAGTAAAGGTAAAACAGACTGAACAGTAAGGCTAGAACAGAATGAACAGTAAAGTTAGGATATCCTGAAATGCACTACTAGTACAAACTCAACAGTAAAGTTAGTGCCAGGTTTCAGAATGTGTGGGTTGGCAGGATTCTTTACAGTAGGTGTCTGAGACTTGTTGACAATAAATGTCAACAATAAACAAGTCAAACGTATATACAAATGTTCGTTCCACAGTTAATTACCATAATTGTATCCAGAGCTTTAAGTAATCGTCTCTTTTCTTGATAAATTACTTTAGAACGTAATTGACGAGACGAATTATTCTCCTCTGATAGGTTTTCACAATACAGTCTGTGAGAATTTCACTTACGTCGCACTGTTGGTTACCACAGCTGTATTAAGAGCTTTATATAATTGTCGCTTTTCATCAAAAATCCACACAAATTTATTCAATTACTTTAGAACACAATTGACAAGATAAATTATTATACTTTACTCTGTTGTTACAATATAATCTGCAATAATTTCACTTTAAAAAAAACACCACTATACGCTCTCTTTGACTAAACTTACAAACACACAGTCTAGATCTATCTTACTATGTCTCTAACTAACTTACCTTGCTTTCATTTTACTTAACTTGAACTATATTTTGGACGCCTATTTATAAATAGCCCAGCTTTCTACACACTATCTCGATATTATGATGTAACAATACTTGATCAAAACAATGAGGAAAATTTAGAAGGTTCAAGTAACATGATGCAATAATACAAGTGCCAAATCACAACATTGGAATTACACAATGTAAGATTCGTACACAATTACATAAACAAACCTGCAATAATCTATTGCTTCTAAACATAACTGAATTTAACACTCGAACTATACTCAAGTTAAAATAGTCATGTATATATAATAATAATAAGCACCATTTCAAGAAAAATCTGTACAATATTTTCTATACTATATACAAAGAATATTTTCAATTCATGCACACAGTCTACTCATCTTATAAACTCTGCAGTCCCTTTGATGGCCTCAATGCAGAACTTCTATTTCTGTAGGTATGCAAGTGGCTAATGGTCTATCTGGATGATTTACTCCTTCTTGTAGAGGTAGTTCTGGAATTTCTGGATGGCGAAGATGATGGTCAGACACTCTCATTCAATCACAGACTAGTTCTTCTTACTAATAAACATCTTTTCATTAACATACATTACTGGAAACAGAAGTACTTCTTCAATTCCAATGTCTAATACATCAGACTGAATGATGAATGGTCTTCTGAAGTTTGGCATTTTAAAGATTTGTGAGCTTCCTAACATATTTTTCAACTTCTTTAATGCCATCTGCTGTGGTTGTTCCCATTTCAACTTGTTGGGTTGGCTTTTCTTGGTCAGGTCAGTTAGTGTTGCAGTGGATTAAGTATAGTTTGGGATGAACTTCCTACACCATCCTGCTTACCCCAGGAAAGATTTGACCTGCTGCTTGATCGTCGAAGTTGGTGCATCTTGTATGTGGGTTAGCTGTCTGTCAGTATCCCACCGTGTGTCCAACGAAGCTCAAAACAGAATAGACGATGTAGCACTATGGTCTCATGGTCAGACCTCCTCCCCTCACTCATCTGAACAGCACTATCTTGAACTGGTAGCATCTGTCTGACGTCACAAAGGCTTTCTTCTTTTCAGATCCTGTCTCCATTTGGATCTGCCGATATTCTTTCCCGAGGTCGATCATGGCAAATAAGTTGGCTTCATCTAGTTTGCCATGATAGCCTTTGAGTTGTCCATAGGTTCAGATTTGAACTTCGTCACGAGGTGCAGCTTCCAGAAATTCATAAAGAAGTGTTATAAGACATCCCTCTTCTTCATGGTTACCACCGATGAATAGTAGGCTGAATTCTATTGCTCAATGATTCCAGCTTCTAGTATTACCCCAACATCTTGCTTGACCAGGTTTCTCATTGCATATAGCATCTGGTAGAGCTTCATCTTTACTGGATATCTGTTCGTGGTCTCGATCTTATGTTGAACACGGTCTGTTTTTTCTGGTCTATCAGTTAAAACACTTGCATACAGGAACAGTAGATCTCGTAGCTTTTTCTTCTGCTTGCCAGTCAGATATCAGCTGATGCTGATGTCTTTGTACGTCTCATCTGTACCCAGTAATCTTAAGTCTAACAGGGCTTTATCTTATATTACGAATTCACCCTCTTCTGGTTCTGCATCTGTGACTGCACACCTGCAATGTCCACTTGTGCCTCAATAACTGCACCAGTTAGGTCTTCTTACCTCTTCAACAGGTTGGTAAGGTATATCTTGGTCTTCTCGTCTACATATACCTTACAGTCCATTCTGATGACCACTTCCTGCACTTAAAAAGGTCCTTTCCACTACAGGGTGAGTTCGTTGTTGTATTGGATAGCAGAATTAAGACCTTCTGTCCAACCTTGAAACATCGATCCTTGGCCTTCTTGACAAAGAAGTACTTCTGACTGCTTTTAGCTGCATACAAACGTTCTTGAGCGAGTTGACAGGTCTCCTCCAGTCAGTTTCTGAGGTTTACAATGTAATGGTATGTGTTCCTCACTTCTGAATTTTCTTCTTCTATCCACAGTTCTTTCAATATCTGCATAAGACCTCATACTGTTCTTCCATACAGTAACTCGAAGGATGGAAATTCTATACTCGCTTGTGGGACTTCTCGGTAAACAAATAATACTACCTGCAGCTACCTGTCCCAGTCACGTAGCCTCTCCTGGCACATTTTCTTCAGCATGCTCTTTAAGACTCTATTAACTCTCTCACAAAGTCCATTACATCTGAGGTTGTACAGGGTGGTAAACAGCTGCCTAGTGTTGATGAGTCTTCACATCTCTTGCATCAGTTCTGAAGTAAACTGGGTCCTTCTGTCACTCAAGGCTTCTTTTGGAAAGCCTACTCTACAGAACACTTCAAGGAGGATTTTTGCGATTCTCTCCACCCCAATCTCTGGCAATGTTATGGTTTCTGGGTAACTTGTCAAATAGTCAACTACTGTTAGCACATACAGATAACTGTTGTTAGACACTGGTGTTAGTGGTCTGATCAAATCCACAACGACTTTTCTGAACAGCTCTTCTATGAGAGGCATCTTACCAGTAGCACCTTGGCTACCTTCAATATAGGTATTGTCCTTTGGCATATGTCACATGACCTGCTGAATCTGGTCACATCTCCGATTATCCCTGGTCAATGGAATTTGTTGGTGATTTTGTCTGCTATCTTCTTCACTCGTAGGTGTCCTCCCACAATCGACTCATTGGTTAACTTCATCACTTGAGTCTGGTATGCTGTTGGTACTATGATCTGTTTATCTTCTCCAATAGAAGTGCCTTGATAGATCCTACACAGCACACCCTTCTGGTCCTCTATTCTGCAAGTCCCATTTCCCCTGGTTTTGGGCTCGAGTTTCTCCCAGGCACTGTCCCAGAGTTTTTGCAGTGAAGGGTCTTTCTTCTGTACTTCATTCAGTTTCCATAGACCTACATTCGAGATGTCACTTTTCGAGACTTGCAAGGGCTTGATGTCTTGTTTGCTTTTTTCTCATGAGCCCTTTTGGTGACGACAGATATCTCATCAGTCTCCTTTCTATCTGGTTCCTCGAAACTTCTACTGCCAGGTACATTACCAATCACCAAGTCATAGATGGATGCCTTCATACACAGGACTTTAAGGTCTCTCACATAGTATGGAATGCCTACCTTTATTGTTGCTATGGGAAACTTTCTCACTGTTTCATTAATCAGCACACACAGATGTGTGTCATCAGATACTAAACTGATTTTCATTGCTGCACTCAGTGTCTCGTAGGAATTTTACTTTTTTCCCCTGAAATAACTTCATCTACTGGCATGTTGTGGTTTGTAGGCCCCTCTCTATGTTTATTATATGCTCTAATCACCACTGGCATTGTTTATCTGTTTGGTAGCTTGAGCTGACTATGAACCATACACCGTTTAATCATAACATAACATAACGTTTAGGGACAACAAGGGACCTATTGGTCCATCTCGGCTGTCCCATCCTCTAAACTAAATTAAACTATTAAATAAGTAAATTGAAAAAATAAAAATAGAAATCTTAAAGGCAGTCCTTATCATTCATATACTTATGAAGCTTTCTTTTAAGCTCACTTAAATTTTCTGCCTCCACAACATCTGAAGACAACCCATTCCAGACGCCATCCACCCTGTTAGAAAAATAAAACTGTCTTAGCTGAAGATGATTCCTACCTTGCCAAAATTTATATTTGTGTCCCTTAGTCTTAATATTCGCGCCATTAAGTATGAAAAAGATGATGCATCAACACTATCAGTTCCCTTTGCAATAAGATTCTCTCTAACTCTGCTTTCTTAAAGAGAACACAATTTCAGAGATCTTAATCTCTCCTCCATCCCAGGTACCATTCCAGTAACCCTTTCCAAAAATTTACTGTTATTCTTAAAGTAAGGAGCCTAGGATTAAACACACAATACTCTAAATGTGGCCTAACCAGTGACCTATACAATGAAATGATAACCTCTTTAGTCTTATATTCAATATTTCTGTAGATACAACTTAAAATCCTATTTGCCTACCACTAGAAACAACACACTGCTCGAATGGTTTAAGAAACTAAATAATACTGAAACTTATTTCGAGTGCTCAAAAAAAGCAAGGGGTGGTATAGCATTTTTGGTACTGATCTGTTCACATTATTGTAATAGCATATTTTCAGATTTCTCCAGCTTTATTGTTTAACCTGTTCTAGCTTTACTGTTTAGTGTGTACTAGCAGTGAATTTCAGGCTGTTTTACCTTTACTGTTTAGTATGTACTAGTAGTGAATTTCAGACTGTTTTACCTTTACTATTTAGTCTGTACTAGTAGTGAATTTCAGACTGTTTTACTTTTATTATTTAGTCTGTACTAGTAGTGCATTTCAGGATGTTCTAACTGTTTGATAAACATGATTGTTTTGATTTATGTTAGTGCGAGTGTTAGATTTAGTTACATTGTAAAAATAAAGGGTGGTTCATGAAATTTGTAAAGAGAGACTTTTGCAGTTACTCATCCTGGAAAATTAATGTTCCCCATGAATTTCGAAACAAACAAATATCTAAAAGATAAAGCTTTGCCAATAGTTTTCAACGACAATAATATTGTTAGTATTTTCGATAGGGACTTACAACGCTAGAAACCGGGTTTCGATACCTGTGGTGGGCAGAGCACAGATAGCCTATTATATAGCTTTGTGCTTAATTAGAATCAAACAAACAAACGAAATGTTTCCAATGGTAGATGTTGGCATAGTGGTGAAGTTTATCAATAATGTCATGTGGCATGAAACACTGTAGTGACCTTCGCTGAATATAGTATTAACTACTTCATTCATCCTACTGGAGGTGGAGAAACCTATACTAAGGTTTTAACTCTTATAGGCAGCATAAGAAGAGGAAGTACTACATCTTTACTTCCGAAAAGGAGAAACTGCTTGTCATAGCGATTCATACACCATTATGGCATTCATGGGCATTATTTTGTACATCCATATATAGATATAAGCCACATGGGATTCATCAGTATCACATTATACACCTATATAAATATATATAGACTTAAGTTACATGAGATTAATCACCTTCACTTTATACACCTATATATAGACTTAAGTCATATAGTATTTATTCAGTATCACTTAATACACACACACATATATATATATATAAATAATGACTTAGACAATATAAGTTTTTATCAGCATCACTGTGTACAATTATATATATATATATATATATAAGCCACGTTATTCATCAGCACCACTGAATACACTTATATATAGACTTAAGCCACATGGAATAAACATGGCTTTTGACAATCATCCACAAATTTAAAGGTTAAGTGCACCAAATGGTCCTTAAGAAGTTGACCAGGTTTCTCTACCTCATATATAGGCAAACCTGATCCTCATACTACTTATTTCGAATCTTTCCAAATTCTCAGCAAATGAATGGTATCTAAAACGTATTTTGAGTATTTATACCTATTTTGTTCCCTATAATTGCCACGTATAATACACAAATTATTCATGGTTATGAACTATGATGACCATGCCACAATAGGCAATGACTGAAAAAGATGTAATATATTGTTACGACAGCGGGGGTCACGGGACGCT